>NC_141714.1:14482847-14572847 GCF_971803275.1 Cyanistes caeruleus | reverse complement strand
CCTTCCCAGGCCTGGGAGACAAACCACAGCGGTTTCTGCATACTTGTGTAGCTTCTTCCTACCCGGTCATCCCAAAAGCATTCCAGTAATGCTACATCTTGGATCCTTCCTCAGCCTGCCAGGACACTATCCTCGGCAGGAATAGCTCCTGGGGACTGGATCCATGGGGAAGTGGCAGGAGCTATGAACACCAAATGGGTATTTCTGCTGAGTGGCACAGGGACACAGATCCCACTGCTGCATTTAGCTCTTCACAAAATTCCTAATGTATCCACTCCGCAGACAGGCTTAGAGGAGAAGCAAAAGCAATATCCATTCATTATATATATATATATTTATATATATGTGTGTGTGTTTGTGTGTGTCTTTGTGTGTGTCACTATCCTCCTCAGACCCACATGAGAACCCATTTTAAACTTGAGTTAATTTTAAGAAGCCGATTCTAAGGAAAACATCACCCTGTACAGATTCACTAAGAGTTTCCCATTGCTGCCCAGAGTGCCCGGAGCTGGGACAGACACCGGGATGTCACCAACCTGCCACACACATCCCGTGTTCTCCGAAAGTCACGGGAGGCTGTTTTGGAGGACAGGTACAGCCTCCTCCCACAGGAGATCATTCCCTGGAGGATGCCATGTCCCCACGGCCGGAGCTATTTCTGTGTCCCGATGAGCTATTGCTGTGGCGGCTGTCGCACGGATCGGTGACAGCTCAGGCGGTGCCGTGTCCCCGCAGCCCCAGGAGCGGCCGCGGTCAGGGCAGGATCCGCGGGGTGTGCTCGGGGGTGTGAGCGGGGCCAGCCGAGCCCCGAGCCGGCGGCACACGGGGATTTTTCCGGGCACAGGCATTTCCCGAGGCTGGCGTTTCCCCCTTAGCACAGCGGGAACAGGGAGCCTTTTCTTCTCCCGGCCGCGGGGCGGGGGCTGGCGGTGCCGGGGCTGTGACACGAGAACGGGGGCAGGGAGCGCACGGGGAAACCGCAGCCCCCGGGAGCAGCAGCGGGGACAGGGACAGGGCTGAGCCCCCCGTGTGCCCAGCACACAGAACCCCACGGAACCCCGCAGCTCCCGGGGCTGGGACCCCCCTGTGGGGCCACCCCTGCTCAGACCCCGGTGCCAGCTCTGGCCCAAGAGGCCAAATGTCTCTGCTGCCACCAAAGAGGCCACAAGAAGCCAGCTGAGAGATGTGAATGCCCAAAGGCAGCACAAGCCAGTCCCCAGCTCCCCGCAGCGCCACAGCTGCCCCATGTCACCAGTGATGCCCCTGCCCACTCGCCACCACTGCTGGAAAGTTCCTCGTTGAAAATTATCCCGCTGTGCTCGTGTGTCCAATGGCTCACGGGTGGGATGCTCTGGGCACGGGCACACGGGGCTCTCGGGATTGCCACACGAGCCACAGGCTGCACCGGAGCTCCAGCGCTGGGGGAAAGCTGCTCTCTGCGATGGACAATTAGGCAATTAAATTAATCCCCACGTGCAGCTCCTGCGGCAGGAGGAAGCGCTAGGGTGAGCAGGGCAGTACCCTGGAGAGCCTCCTGGGGCCAAAGGCATCGATCTGCCCATCCCACAGGGATGGAGATACCAGCCAGACCCTTGGCATCCCCTCCGAATGAGGGGCACCGTGGGATGTCCCCTCTCCCAGCTCTGGTGGCCCTCGTGTCCTACTGAAGCTTCACCCTCCAAAGCCGGTGCCATCTTTGCTTAGCCCAGAACTGGACCCCCAGAGACAAGCCAAGGGCTTGTGGCCCCAGCCAGGGCTGCAGGAATCCCGCTGCAATCCCTGTCCCCAGAGGGGTCCTGGCACAGACAGGTCTGTGCATTCCCCCACACAGGATGCCCCAGTTCGCAAACACCAGTGAGAGAATTCACAAACACCGACTGATTTAGTGCACGCACAAAACCAAACAAACTTTGACTGACTAATCCTTTATCCATGATAGCTTTGAGGAATTTCTGCTGCACCAGCTCGGGGGTGCTCCTGCCCCAATTCCCAGAGCCAGAAAGCTTGGGGAGTTCAACGGGGGCTTGGGGCAGTGCTCAGCTATTTAAATATTTAAATGTACTTTATAGAGCAAAACTGATATGGTGACATTTTTGAGATACTATAGACAAGATATGCAAATTATAAATATACACAAATGATCCAGAAGGAAACTGAGGCTTTTTGAGAGCTGTATTCCCATTCAATTTTAACTCCATTTGTATTCAAGCACCCAAGAGTTAGTGTCTGGGGGCTACTCCCATGCAGGACAGAACTCCAGCAAAAGCCTGCTGCTACCAATCTCTAGCTCTCTGCAAGATGCCTTTGTGAAAACAAGAAATATAAATCAGGCTGCATTTTTTAAGTACAAAATGGGGCATGAGCAGAATGCTCACCAGGCAATTTTTCCTACCCCTGGGAATAGCACTGAGCTGCTGGAGCCTGGCTGGGACATTAATCCTGGGACATTAATCCCCTGCCCCCAAGGCAGGCACCAGAGCAGCCCAAGGAATTGCAGCAGTTATTATTATTAGCTGGAGCAGGGAGGCTCCCGTGGCGAAACGCCCGAGCACAGCACGGGGCTGGCTGGCAGCACACATTTGTGTCCTCACACTCACACTCAGCCCTGGTACCTGCCACTGACAGCACACTCAGCAGCTAAAACACAGCCACAGGCGACAGGGACACCTCCTCCTCCGGCTGGCACAATGAAATGCCATTTAATAAACTGCATCTGAGCCACTTGGGTATTTTTGCACATAGTTCTGGTGACAGCTGATGTCTGGGGAGGATCCCAGCCCTAATTCTGGCCAAGGGTTGGGATTAACTCCCAGGACAGAGGAATCTTGTCAGGTGCAGTGCTGGCTCCCTGCAAGGGCAGGTGTCTGCAAGCTGAATCCCTGGCATGAATTCACACCAGCCTCCTCTCACTCCTGGAGGCTTGAGCCATTCATGTACCAGCTTTCCCACACCCAAATCCAGAGGTAAACCCTGTCCAGTGCAGCTTCTTGAGCAGGACTGAGGACATGACATCAGGTCTGGGATACAGGATGGGGGACTCAGCAGCTAATAAATAAACAATAATCAGGAATCAAATTCCCTGATAGCTCCAAGCATGCAGCCCCAGAGCAGGTGGCAGCATGGAGGTGACAGCACCCAGGGGTTTTTGCAAGCCCAGCAGTGCCCAGTTGGTCACACTCCAGCACTGTGGGGTCTCTGGAGGATTGCCACCATGACCCACTCCTCCACCACAGTGGTAGGAGACCCTCCCCAGTTGCCCTCAGGAGCCTGGGGTTGCTGTCAAACCCCACCAGAGCCAGTCTGGTCTTGTGGGCACCCTGAGAGCAGAGCACTGCAAAGATGAGGGGGCTCAGGGCACGGGCAGGCAGCAGCAGTGGGGGCTGGCAGGGACACGGTGCTCCTCCCTGTCAGGAGCATCAGAGCACGACTGACAGCAAACAGCATCGGGCACATCTTCCCTTGACACCTGCTCAGTCAAAACCACTGCCCAAAGATGTCCTTTCCTTCAGGCATGGACAAGGAGAGACATTCCACGCTCAGGGGCACCAAGTGCCCATCCCATGCCCATCCCTTGCTCCCAGGCACCGCACCCCAGGACATTTCCAGGCTGGACAGGAGCCACGTGCCACTGCCAGCCCTCTTTGGGGATGCCAGGAAAGACTCTGAGGCAGCTTCAGAAAACCCTTTATGCCAACCCTCAGACACACAAAGCCTCGTTATGTGACAGTGAATTCTTTTCACCCCCCACAGCAGCAGGAGCTGCCAGGCTTGTCCTGGAGAGGGATCCTGCTCCCAGCTCCGTGCCACAGGGCTGAGTGCAGCCACGAGCTTCCCCACTCCAAAGGGAATCAAGAGGTGGAAGAGGATTTTCGGGGACAGATCCTGGCTGCAGGCAGGGTGCAGAGTGAATTGTCCCCACATGCTGGGCTGTCTCAGGCTTCTGTTCCTGATGCTGGGGAGAATTCCACAGCCCTGAGAAGAGGCAGCAGCCCCAGCCCAGACCTCAGCCCCGTGGGTTTTGCTAAGGGAGGGCTGAGTTATGGAGAGGGGAAGGATTTAAATCAGTGCCCAGGATAAATAATTGCATGCTCTGTTTATGATCCTGAGACAGTAACACAAAACACCAGAAAAAGACTTGAAAAGAACCAGAAAACACAATCCTGGTGAAATCCAGCAGTTCTTGCTGAGCTCTGAAATTCACCCTTTGCCTTTCTCCTGTAGATGATCAATGAGCTTATCAGGCTCCTGCCCTGCAGCAGCAGCCGTGGGAAGCAGAGGAACAGAGATAGGGATGGGGAAGCACCAGAACAGCCATGGGGACGAGACTGTTCCAATGGTTCCATTGGCCCCACGGCTTCTCTGCTCCAAGGGCTCCAGAGCCTGGAGCTCTCTGCAACCAAAATAACCAGGACCAGATGTCTTGAGGGCCACTATGCTCACACGAGTTTCTTGTAAGCACAGAGGACTCCAAGGGGTACAGAGATGTCGTTGGGACCTGACAGACAAACAGGTTGCATGAGGAGCGCAGACACTGCAGTGAGGGAGCCCAGCCAGAAGCCTGTGGGCCCACAGGCACAGGAGAGAAAAGCCCACAATGGCCAGGCCAAACATGGAGAAAAACAGCCATTGCCAATTCCCCTGGCCAGGGAGGCTTGTCCTCCCTGCAGGGCCTTGGGGGAACACATTCTGCCCTCAACCCGACACACTGCCTGCTCTGCTTGGTCACCACCCCAGGGTGAACAGAAATTCAGTTCCTAATTGGGAAGAAACCCCTCAGGGTAGTAAGATCAACTGTTAAAGGATACAAAGGCAACTTAACACACTGGGTTTGAACTGCATATCACCAGCAGGAGTGAAGTGTAAACTGAAGCAAGAGTTTAGAGTAAAAGAGATGACAAAGCATTCGTGTCTGCCAGAGCATCACAACCTCAGGACCAGCTGGGATCCTCTAGGGAGCAGAGAATGGGGCACAGGGAGCAGGCACCCACAGCCACCATGTGGAACACTTACCAGATGTCCAGGACATGTCTTCACTTCCCCAGGAGACACAGAGAAGGCATTAACCTCATCTTCCTCACAATCTAGGGCATTGTGGGCTCTCCCCAGGTCCGCCTTGAGCAACCCCACCAGATCTGTTTTGTTGTGCCTGAGCATGTGCCCAGGCTTTGTCTGGGAATGTTCATCAAAAGCCAACATTTCACTGCTGCTGAAAAATTTATTGTGGCCTGTAGCATCCGTGCTGTGCCCTGCAGGTCCCTGTGAGAGGCTGATAAATCTTGATCTGTGCCTCCTGGTTCTCCTGGGAAATGATCCCCAGAGGGACAGCAAGGATTTCTCACGGATCAGCTCATAACCAGGCTCATCCTCAAGAATGCACTCGCTGCTCCTTGGACAGAGGAAGCCATAGGCACCTTCCTCATCTTCAGCTGATGAGGAGGGTGGGGTTGGGGGCTCATCCTGCTGGCCTGGAGATGCCAGTGGCTTTGCTTGGTGCTCAGCGCTCCTTGGCTCCATCGTCTGTGGCTGGGACCCTCGCTGCCACTGGCAAAGCAAAACCAGAACTCATTAGCAAGAACCAGGCAGGAGACTACATTTATTTTGCTTTTCCTCATTTTCCTTTCCATTCCATTAGAAAGGGGTGTTATGATCCTTACTCCAGGATCCTCTGTGCTCTCCTCACCAGAGCATGCAGACCCACAGTTACAACTCGACCAGCTGGGTTTGTATTCTTCATTTCTGTCTTAAAATACCAAACTCCCTCTATACTTTCAGAGGAGGGTGTGCTTCTCATTGTGCCCTTTTCACTGCTGGCAATGCAGTGCTGGGGAAGGGTGGGGGTGTGGAGGGGGCTCGTTGGGATGGATTGCAGATGCTGTCTGAGGTGTGTTTCAGGCTCCTGGGCAGAGCTGGGGCCAAAACTTCTGCACAGGCAGGGGAAGTTTGGCTGAGGCAGGGAATCACTCAGTCTCCTGCCACCTGGGCCCAGAGGGGAAGAACAGAGTTCCTAGGTGGCAGGACCCTGCCTGCCCACTTTCCCCACTGTCCTCAAGGCTCTGACAATGCTCCCTTGCTTCCATCAGCAGCACAAACAGCAACTGCTCGGACACAGAGGGCTCAGAGCACAGATATGACGAAGTGCCAGGCATGGCACTCCTGAAAACTTGCCCTGTTCCCTTCTTTGAAACGTGGGCAGAGGGGACAAGGTTCAGGGAGGGTAACCAGGGCAGAAACACCAAACCCATCCTTCCCACATCAGGAGTTGCACTTCCTGGGCTTTTTTCCAACTAGGATTCAGAATGAGTAAAGCAAACCTTCACTCTTGTCTCCCAGAGACCCTGAGCCCCCCAGCACAGGCATTGCCCCCTGACAAGGTGACAGCAGAGCAATGCAGAGACCCTGGTGTCTGTCCCAGCAGCTGCCCCCAGTGCTGGGCTGTCAAACCTGCCCTCGGTGACGCTGTCCCTGACACCTCCATGCTGGACACAGCCTGTCCTGTCCCACCCATCACTGTCCTTGCATTGAGTACCTGCAGTGTGGAGGTTCAGCAGGCTCCTGCCTCACTTCCAGCTCCTGCAGCCATGTCACCTGGTTTCCCTGCCAGGAAAAGCCAAAGGTCAGGAATCAGGTTCACAGTCCCAGCTGTAAACAGCTGCACTCTATGGGTTACTTCCTGATTTTACCAGGAAAATCCTTCCTTCCACTGTCACCTGCTCCATTTGTTTGCCCTAGGGTACAATTCAGCATGCAGAATATTTGCCTTAAAAGATTCGCTTGGGGGACAAGAACGCTAAATTTGAGCTTTACCCAGACAAAGTGTAACTACAAAGCCCAGAGCTGCACTTGGGAACACCTCTTCTGAGCAGAGCAGTTACATTTCCAGGACTGGTAACCTGTTTTCTTTTTAAAAATAAACTCCCCTTTGTTGAATGAACGTGTTTTCTTGCCCATGTCCGAGCAGGCAGAAAGCTGCAGCAGGGCTGGGTGAGCCCGAGCTGGTGGCTGGTGATGGCAGCTGAGGCTGGCAGGTCACAATTCACCTCTGGGGCTGCCTGCGAGCCCGAACACCCCGGCTGTGTCCCCAGAGCTCCGGGGCACCGCTGCTAAAGGCTGTCAGGGACAGCGCGGTCCTGCCGCCCTCTGCTGAGCACGGTGGCTTTTCCCAGCACCTCAGCCCATGGGCAGTGTGTCCCTGCTGCCACCAGCGCCAAGGCTCCCCTAGCCAGGCTCATGGGTGTCCCCATTGCCAGCCCGCGAGAGCACGGAAACACTCCCGGCCACCGCCTCAGATCCTGGCGTGCCTCAGGGTGGCTTTAATTGCCATGGGTTCATTAGCCGGTCAGGGACGGGCCCTAACACCCATTCACCCACCAGGACCCCTCCTACCAGGTTTCTGCTGCCCCATCTCCCCCAGCCCCGTTCAGCCCTGGCCAGCACCGCTGAGCCACACGCTGCTCCCTTGCGTGGCTCCTGACACCTCCCGGCCCTGAAGCCTCTGGAACCCCGATTTTGGGGTACAGCAGCAGCACTGCTCCTTCCCTGAGCAGTCTGAGCATCAGCAGGACCCAAGCCTGGGCAGGGCACTGTCCCAGCTCAGCCTCAGGGGCCCTGGCACATGTCCTGCTCTCCGTGTGGGGCATGGGGACACCCCAGGGGACACGAGAGTGGGGACTGGGGAGCAGGACCCCCCACTCCTGCCCCAGCCAGAGCAGGGGAGCTCCTGGTACTGCAGGTGCCACAGGTACAGAGAGCACTGAGCTTCCATCCACATGTCACATTGCCCACGTGACTTTCCAGCTGTTTGAATTTTTCAAGTTAAAACAAATAAATTATTTTCCTTTTTATTGGTATTAAATAGATCAAAATTAAACATATACAACTTCTGCTGATAAACAGTATTAAAAAAAATCCTAGTAGGAAAGAAAGCCTGGTTTGTGCATTGGAAGATCAGCCATTTCCCTGCAGAGCAGTTCAAACACTCCATTGTAGGCAACACAGCTGCTTCTCCTTGTCGCCCATCCCCAGCAGCTTTAAACAAGAAGGAAAAGCCTTTCCCCTTGGAAAGCACAACAGTTCTTACCACAGACATTTCCAGCACAAATTAAACCTCTCTGCTGTGGTGACAGAGATCCCTGCACTGCAGGGCCCTTGGAGGGATGTGCTGACACCTGGCTGGACAGGATGAGGGACATTCAGGGAGCACTCAGCACTCACAGGTGACACCAGCACTTTAAAGGAATATCAATCAGCTGATTAATTCTAGACATCTGCAAATGTCAAACAAGCTCAAGGCATTTTGTTTCCCTGAACCAAAATGTTTTGGTTGTGTTTAACATGCCCATGTCCTGTTTTCTTTGAGACAACCCTCTTACCAAGAGACGACTGGTTCTGTCACTGCAGGGGCTCTGCAGGACCTCCAGGGGTGGCTGAGGAACAAACCCCACTTTGGGCTTTTTGACTTTCTGAAGTCATACAAAAAATTTCAAAACATTACTGGATCAATTAAATGCTACTCCAATGATTCTTCAGATAGAACAGCAGCTCAAGTCACAAGACCCAGAGAGAATCCAAGGATTTCTTTGAAAGTGTGGTTAAATTCTTCTAGAACGGAAAGATTTGGCTCAAGGAACCCCACCACAACCATCAACAGCTTTACCATCCACTTCCTTTGAATACTTCTTTTCAGCTTCAAAAAGCTGAACTAACATTTAAATGAAAAACTGCACACTTAAAAGAAAAACCACATTCCATACCAGCAATAATTTAATGGAAGTTTAAAAATTCCCCTTTCCATGGTTCCCATGTCTATGAACCAGCACAGCTCCCATCCAGCCCCTTGGTGCCACAGGCAGGTCCTGCCACACACAGCAGCTCGTTATCCACAAATGCAAAAATGCACTTTTAATCTGAAATTCAGCAATTTCCATCCCAACTCCCACCCACTGCCAGTGTTTACAGCACAGACTGCTCTTGCACATATAACTAGAAATTAGGCACATTCACATCTCAGCAGAACACACAGACCTCAGTTTCAGTCTGTCTGCACAAATGTAGGAAAAAGGACATTTTACAGCAGCTTTTTCACCTCAGATATTTCATGGATTGCTGACTGAGAACAACAGACAACATGAATAATTTCTGTAGTTTCCAAAAGCAAGTCCCAGCTCCCAATGTCTGTGCCAAAATACACCTGATTCTTGCACACCTGTACCCAGGAGAGGTACACAATGAACCTGCAGTGACTGGAGGAGCCTCTTCTCTTCTATTAAAGTATTAAGCAAAATTAAAACCCCACAAGACAACCCACAGAACAGCATCTGACATCTCATGGGAAGTACAAGGGAACAAAATGCACATTTGTACACATTTCTTTGCTGACCCCATGAACAACCAAAGGAACAATCACACAGAGGAAGGTGAGAGCAGAATTCACATCCTGCTTCAGAACAGCCAACACCTCTAGTACCATTTACTTCCCCTCCTTCAAGCTGTTTTAACACTTTGGAGCCCAAGCCCTGGTATGGTGCTTCAGACCCGAACAGCCTGTGCAGCAAAACCTCAATGTCCTGCACAGAGCCCCTTTCTTTTATCATACATACACATTCATGGTACTTTCCAAGGAATCTTTGCTTCCCAAATGCAGAGTGAGAGCCCAGTCCCTGCTACAAAGCAGTCTCAGCATTTCTGCAGGACTCTGAGCTTTGCACCCTGCGGTCACAGGTCCGTAACTTGCAGCGAGCCCACAGTCCCCTCATGGATGCAGCGATGAAGGCACCAAGCTGGAACCCTCTTTCCTGCCACATGATGGGATGGTCACACACAACACACAGATATGGACAAAAGCAACTCCCTGCCACCAGCTCCAGTTCCAACCCAACTGAGTTTTGACTGAAGTCTCCTTTCCTGGGAAAGCCCCAGTCCCACGATGCCCTGGCTGTGCACCCCACCACTCTACAAGGGAATGAAATCAGGTCAGACACGTCTCTTTCCTCTCCACACAACGTTGAAGTGAAGTTCTATGGTTTGATAAGGCATTTTCATCTTCAGTGAGAATCCAAGCACAGGCAGGAGATCTGCCAAGTCGTGCAAACTTCATCTCCCAACAGCTTGAAAATCCAGGATCTCCCGCTCTCTACTCAGATGGAACAATCCCTGGTCCCAGTGGGCATTGTTTATTTAACACCAGTACAGAACAGGGCTAAATAAACCCCTCAGCAGCTGGACCTCAGTTATCTTTCACAAAGAGGGACACACAAATGAGCACTTTTTGCAGCTCTCTGGCTTTATCCCACAACCTGCCTTTTTACAGTATCCCTATATATAAATTAGAAAGAGATAAAGCCAAGGATTCACTGCAGCATCCATGAAAAAGTCCAGTCTGTGTACCAGTCCCTCGGGATGGTGCTCACTGCGGGGTGAAGGTCAGGATCATCCAGCTGATGACAAAGTAGAAGAGGAAGATGGGGTACACGACGAGTGCCTTGCGGTTGGGGGGCTGGCTGTCAGCCAGGAACGCCGTGGATGCTGTGGAGACACAAAACACGTGGAGCAGGAGAAGCAGAACCCTCACAGCCCCCACTGCACAGAGCAAACTGCAGCGAGGATCTGCCCTGCAACTGTGTTGAAAAAGAAACCACTGCTCAAACCAGCAGGCTGTAATCACCAAGTGAAACTTCCTTTATCATACAGAATGACAAGTCATGGAATCATGGAATCACAGCACGGTTTGGCTTGGAAAGGAAATCCAATTCCACCCCCTGCCACAGGCAGGGACAACTTCCAAGCTCCAAGCCCCGATCAGCCTGGCCATAAATGCTGATTAACACTGTACAATGAGAGCCAGACTCACAGATAAAGAACAAGAGAGACTATGCAAATGCATCTCTATAAAAATCAGCATTTTCTAACAGTATTTATAACGTAATCATAGAATAAACCACCAGTCTCACAGAGTTTAATACTTAATCACCATCCTGCTGCCCAAGGCAATTTGCAGATGACCATGGAAATCACCAGAAGCAGAGGCAGAGGCTGAACCTCTGCCAGCTCAAAGACTGGAAGAACTATTTCCAGAGCCCTTCAGCAGCCCAGGGACACCTTAGACTAGAGCATCCATTGGTTTTGCCTGAGGGAATGAACACAGATCAAGCTCCCCAAGCACAGGGCACACGTGAGGGACTCACCCAAGGTGGACCAGCCGAACATGGCCCCCACCACGATGAGGCGGATGATGAAGCTGACGGTGCCTGCGCCCGCCAGCAGCACCAGCCTGCACACCAGCATGGCCACAGTCAGCGGCATCACGCAGTACCCCAGCACACACAGGCTCTGGAAGAAGGAGCTGCACAGGGAGACAGCAGCAGAGAATCAGCAGTCAGGCCAGAACTCCGTGCACAGGAGCCATGAACTGCCATGGAACAAACCCACACTCACATGGTGCCTCCCAGAAGCTTCGAGTTGAGTGTGATGACAACGGCCCCAAACCAGATGATGACAAAGACCTCGGCAAACTGGGGCCCTCCATCATCCTTGCTGTCTGCAGAGCCACCCTGCAGCATCCTGGAGTGGGGAACAGGGAGAAACAGCTGCAGTGGGGAACAGACAGATGGAGGCATCAGCTTTCCTAGACTGGAGTAGGTGGCAGAGCAGGAGCCCCAACACTGATCCCCAGTTATGCTGCAGGCCCACAGTTTTTCATCCATTTTATGTCTTCATTATATCCTCAGTTTTGCACAGGAAAGGAAAATGGTTGTGGCTCAACTGAGGTGATTTCAGTACATTTGTTTCCCTGTTTTGAGGGCTGTGAAAGCAATCAGAAGGGAATCAAGCCATGGACAACAGGCTGAGATGGAAATTAAAGTACCAAAGTTTTGGTACCTCTCACAGCAGTAGAGTAGTGTGTGATTGAACAAACCAACCTCAGAGAAACCTTGGAATAACTAGGGGTTATTCCAGCAGGCACCACAGCTGAATCATGACATGAGACACCTCCAGTAAAACCATTCCTAGGCCAGGAGACCAGGAAGAGTTCATCCTTAAATCCTAAACTTAGGAACAGGAGGTACTAATGGGCTTGAAGTGCCACAAACATATTTTATCAGAGAACTAACCCAGCAGTGCTTGCACAAGACAGAGAGGGATCAGATGAAAATGATCTTAACACATTAATTAGTAACTTTTAATGTCTCATTTCCCTCATGCCCTGGGCTACAAAACCCCAGTTGCCTCGGAATACTCACAGAGCCAGGGAGACACACAGCACCAACGGGCCCCACAGATCCCCTGCAGGGAGAGGGAAAACACATCACAAAAGTCACAGAACCATCTCAGTTCCACTTTCCTAGGAGTGACAGAGCCCCTTGCCCAATGCCCAAGGTGCCATTTTCCACATCTCACTGCTTTACAATTTTCTTATTCAGCATCTTACACCACGATCTCTAATGAAATTCATTCAAGACCCACCAGTAGCTAAAGCTCCCTGTTTCACCCATTGTGCCCCACACCACCCTGCCACAGAGCTCTGGTGACACCCTGGCTGTCAACTCTGCTGCTCAGGATGTTCAGCACTGCTCAATCCCTGTCCCACTGGATTCTGCCTCTCCTCTGCAGATCAGGAAGGCCCCAGCACGTACAGTCCCTGAGGAGTGCGCTGCTCTTCTTGGGATACATGACATGGACAAACTTCTTCCCAACAGCCTTCAGGTCCCTCATCTGAAACAAACACAAAACACTTGAATTTATCCCCTCACAAAAATTACAGCTTCCAACTAAAGCAAAGAGACCAAAGTAAAGGAACAGGGATAGCAAAAAAGAAGAGGAGCCAACCCAAGATATTCTGTAGCATCCTCTGTAACAATGACTACTTTTCCTGCATTCCTTACCAACCACTGCATCCCATCCTTTTCTGTAATAACCACAATATTGTATCTTTTAGTATCACCAGAATATAAGCAACAATTTGTTCGCTCCTCGAGGAAAAGAAAATAAATGAAAAATACCTTCAGTCAGTAGTTTCTCACAAGCTCCCACTGAGGCCTCTGCCCTCACATTGATTTCAGGATCACAGAGAAACTTTGGGCCACAATTCAGACACTTTTTGACCCACAGGAATTTGTTTTACGTGGTGAGTTCTAAAACAATCCCCGCTGAAGTACAGGTTGAGCAGAGCTGTGCAAAAACACAGGTTTTGCAAAACAGCTGCCAAAGACACCAGAAAACCTGAGTTCTACCCCAGCCACAGGTTCAGACTCACAATTGTGTCCTTGACTGGCTCATCCAGTGTGGAGAAATCCTCATCAGGAGAGTGAGATCCCACAGGGACAGTGATCTCTCCTTCCACTGGAATATCCTGGGATATCGACACATCTGCCAGACCTGGGAACTGAATGGGTACAAACCTTCAGGAAGAAACACAGCCATGCTCGTGGGCACTTCAGATGGGTTGGGGATGGGCAGAGCTGCTCAGAATTCAGGGATACAACAGCTAAAAGGCTCTGCAGCAGAGCCGGGCTGCGGCTGCCCCATGTGAGGAGGTGTGTGTGAGCCTGTCCCCTGTCACCCGCAGAACCCACCCTCCGTGCTCCGTTCCAGCAGCAGTAACTGAAAGAATAAAAAGCTGTGTTTTAAGGCAGGTGACGCCTGAGGGCTGCACAGCCGTACTACCCCCGAGTGTACCCGCATTTAACAGCGCCGGGAGCTGCCCGGGCACCGCCAGCCCGGGCACACACCGAGCCCGCTCAGGGGCCAGGCTTAACCGGGCTGATGCCCTCCCCGCCCGCGGGCGAGGAAAGCTCTCGGGAGGCCGGAGGTGAAGGCAAGCAGGGCACAGCCCGACCGCTTCTACGGCAAACGCTGCGGCAGGGAGAGCACGGCGGGAGCCCGGCGGCTCCTCGGCCCTGCGCCTGACCCTGTCCTCTTTCCTATCTTCTTTCCCTGTCGCCTTCCTCGCCCCTGTCCTCGGCCCCTTTCCCCCTCCCCGCCTTCGGGACCAGCCGCCGCCCGCCCAGGCCTCCAGACCACGCTTGGCCTTTACCCGGCACCTGACCGACTGCCTGGCCCTGCTCAGGGAGAGGGGGAGGCCCGAAGGCCCTTAACCCGCCCGCAGTCCGGCCTCCCCGGTTCCCCGTCTGCTCCCCCCAGGGCCCCCCGGCCGCGCTCACCAGGGTCCCGCCAGCCCCGCTCCCCTCCGCCGCCGCCATCTTGGCCGCCCGGGCGACGTGGAGGCCACTTTACGTCATCACCGCGCGCCTCCGCGTCACGCGCCGCCGCCGGGGCGTCCATGGCAACGCGTGCGGGCGGCGCCGGGCGCGCCCCGCCGGCAGGGGGCGCACGCGGAGCGGCCGGCGGGGCGGCGGCAGCGCCCGGCCCGGATCGTGCGGAGCGGACGGGACCGGAGCGCGCGTCCCGCACCGTGCGGAGCGGAGCGGCCGGGGCGGGCGGCGGCCGCGGGAGGCTCATCCCGACTACACCTCCCGGCGGCAGCGGCGCGGCCGGAAGCGCGGCGAGCGGGCGGGCGGGGGTCCCTCGGCCGAGGCGCGGCTGCGGGAGCGGGCGGGGAGCGGCGGGCGGGGCCGGGCGGGCGGGGCGGGCCCGCGGGATGCCGGCGGCGCGGGGCGCTCCGTAGGCGCAGCGCGGCGGAGCCGGGCCGAGCCGCGGCCATGGGGCACCCGCCGCTGGAGTTCAGCGACTGCTACCTGGACAGCCCCGACTTCCGCGAGCGCCTCAAGTGCTACGAGCAGGAGCTGGAGCGAACCAACAAGTTCATCAAGGAGGTGATCAAGGACGGCAACGCGCTCATCGCCGCCATCCGCGGTGAGCGGGCCGGGGCGGGGGTCCGGTCACTGGGGTGTGTCCCGTTCCCTGGGCATCGCCTGCAGCCCCGCGCTGGAGCCGCTTTGGGCCCGTGCCCGGCATCGCTCCGGGGAGCCGCCACCCCCGGCGTGTCCCTGTCCCTGCGCTGCCGCCCCCGGGGCCACCCGCAGCTGTCCCCACGCGGGGACAGGCCGGGTGACCCGTCTCGCTGGGTTGACAGCGGCGGCGGGACCGGCCGAGCCTTCCCGGGGATGTGTCCGCTGGTTTGGGGACGGTGATCCCCGCTCGGGGACGCTGCTCCGTTATTCTGCATCTCCCGGGCGCGGGGCAGCGCGGCGGGGTCACCGGTGGGACCCTGGGGACCATCTCGTCCCTTTGGGGACCACCGCGGGCATCAGAGGGGCCCTGCAGCGCCCTGCTCTAAGTCCTTTTGTTGTCGGTGTTCTGTCATTCTTTAAATCACGGCGAGCATTTTCCCCAGTGAAATGTCGATTTCAGTGCTGGCTTTGCGGGAATCGCCTGTTCAGAAGTGCTGACAGATGGATCAGCAGAGCACCGGGGCCAGGTTGTGTCACCTGAAACCACCGAGTCCCACGTGTTTGACCTTCTGACTGCTTAGATTTGTTTTCCCTCCCCACAGCTGTGGATACACCTCTGTACACACCTTCCCTGTCATCTCCCACGCCTTCCTGGACTCCATGATCTGAAAGGTCTTTTCCGATCCAAATGATTCCGCGATTCTCTGCTGTTACCGATGCAGTAGAATCCAGGCCCAGGCCAGCAGAGCATCCATGGGGGCAGTGGAGGGACACAGACAATCCACGCTGGTCACACACGGTTTTCCTGCCAGCTGGTTGGTTTCAGTTGGTGTTAATAGGTTTAGCTGCTGCCCTTTTGTTCAGAATAATTCAGAGCTTCCTTGTTATCGAGGCCGTGGCTGGAATAGCCCGTGTTTGCCCATCTGGAAGCAGCAGAGACAAAAGCTGGTGTGACTGAAACTGCCGACGTCACGGGGCTGTGAGACCTAACGTAGGTACAAAAACCCAAATCTCTGCACAATCCAGGGCAAAAAAAAAAAAACCAAAACAACCCAACAAAATGGAAATCAGAGGGATTAAAACAAACTTGCTTGCTAATGGAAATGCTTTTCTTCATCACTTTGTTCAAAACCATTTCCCTTCTCGGTGTTTGTAGTGCCCAGGGATGTGAGGGATTTCGCTGGGTCAGCAGACTCAGCCCAGGGAGACTGGCCAAGGAGGAAGGGCAGAAGCAGAAGAAAGCAGAGCACACCCAGACAGCACTGAGAACCCCCAGGGCTGAGGATTTCTTGCCTGAAATGCTGTGGGGTGTTTTTGTAGCTGATCCAGCAGGCTGCCAGGGTGGTGCTGGGGCCAGTCCTGCCTGGGCTTCCATCAGCTCTCTGTGTTTAGTTAACAGATAACTTAAAAAAAAATAGATTTATCTCTGAATCCTATCCATGTGGAGCTGTGGGTGGGAATCTGGGCTACTCACTGGCCATGGCCTCACCCTGACCAGCCATGGCTGACAATCCTGTGCCCCTTGACGGGATGGGGTGGAGGTGCCCTGAGCTGCTGGGATGCAGAAGTGGTGGTGGTCTCTTTAGGAGAGTGAGATCCAATGAGGAAAGAGGGTGAAGTACCTGAAGGGGCCTACAAGAAGGGTGGAGAGGGATTTTGGACAAGGGATGGAGTGACAGGACAATGGGGAATGGCTTCAAATTGAAAGAGAGCAGAGTTAGATGGATAATGGGGAGAAATTCTTCCCTGTGAGGGTGGTGAGGCCCTGGCAGAGGTTGCCCAGAGAAGCTGTAGCTGCCCCATCCCTGGAAGTGCCAGGTTACCTGAATGAGGGGGCACTTTAGGGGGCTTTTAACTCCCTTGGCCTTTCATGGATTGAGAGAAATTGGTTCCATTCCCTCCACCCAACTGATATGTCACCAGCTGGAACAAATAAAATTCCAGGGGTGAAGCTCTTCCAGGGACCACCATATCCTGGGGAGGGTCATCCTGCAGTCACAGCCCTACCTGTGCTGCCTTTGAGTGTGGTAATTTCTCTTGCTGGCTGACACCTCCCCAACAGCTGAATAGTCACAACTGCATGGAACATCATAAGGAAACAAAGTATTTGGTATTGCCAAGTGGGGAATTAAACTGACTAAAGTAGAGAATAATACTCATTTGTAACAGTCTTGGGTGTGAAGCCAATAATAGAAAATAATACTTTGAATCTGAAATGGAAATTATTTTTGTTGTAAAGTTGGCTGTGTCCCTTGTTTTTCGTGCCAGGAGGATGGAGAGCCACTGGCAGTGCCAAGTGACGATGCTGGTCCCTCACGTTGTACTGGCAGTGCTGAAACCACCGTGGCCTGTCCCTGGTCAGGAAGGGAGAAGGACTGGGGGGTGTCTGTCCTTTCATGTGGTGTCCATCCCTGTGGGCTGGCCAGGATCAGGACCTGATGTGGGCACTGGGGATTTGGCTCCAGCAGCAGCCTGTGCATGCCCAGAGCTCACCACGGCCAGTGTGGTGTGACAGGGGAGCCTCGCTCAGGGCACACGCTCTGGCCACTGGGGTGTCAGAAGTTGTGACTCCATGGCATCACTGTGGCTGTAAGAATGGCTGCTTTACAGCAGTTCCCTTCTGTGCTTCAGTGTGGGTTTCTTTAATCTCTCCTGCTCACTGTGCTCTGCTGTGTGTATGATAATGCAAAACCACCTATTTCCCCTGGTCTTTGATCTTCTCTCCCAATTAAATATCAAATAGAGCTGGAGAAATGTCAGAGGGAGGCTTTTCTCATTAGGACCTGTGAGTGCTGTGATGGTGAAAATTGTCCTTTGAAGCTCGAGGAGCTGTGAGTTCTCATGCAAACGTTGTGTATGTGGTTTTGCACTTGATTTCTGTCCAGCATGGAGCTCTGCAGAGTGCCTGGGACTGTGCTGGCAGTTCCCAGCCTCCCCTGGTATTGTGAGCACTTCATTCTGAAAGATAACAGGATAAAGGAATGTGTAGGGACTGTGTGAGCTTTCCCCCACAAATGGGGTTCCTTGGACACCCAGGGAAGGTCCCACCATCGTCATCCTCTCTGCAGGTCCCACAGAGCTGTGTGTGGGAACTGGAGTGTCCCCTCAGGGAACTGCTGTGTCCCCCAACATGGCACACCTGTTCTGGGCAGGTTTCTGTGCTGTTGTTGGATGTGGTGCCTGGGGGTTTCATGCTGTGCAGCGTGGGAAGCAGCATAGCATTGGAACAGGTTATTTTAATGGGATTGGAGCCACCCAGAGTGTCCTGTCTGCCCAGTTCTCCAGAACCCCGTGTCCTGGTTCATGGGAAGGCTGTGGGGACAATGGCTGGAATCTGTTCCTGCAGTATGTTACAGCCAGATCCTGGGGGCTGTGTCTAAACAACCCTAAAGCTCCTCTGGAAAAAGGGGAAGAAGAAGGAGTCAGTCCCACACCAGGAGAGGCTCCAGGCAAGCAGCAGCTTTGCTGCAAGGCACAGCTGGGTGTTGAGGTGCTGCAGTGACAGAGTCTGTCCCACAAAGACAGCTTAGCCAAGAGACAGTGTGGAGCAGGGGGGAAATGACCTGCTGGAAAATACATCACACTCCTCCCACAATAATGTGATCACTTGTACCTGTCAGCTCCTTGCTGGTCTTCCTCATCCTCACTGGGAATTTCAGCCACTAAGGGCACCAGTTACTGCTGGTAATTTCTAAAATTGTCTCCTGACTTCCCAGCTCTGTCTCAAAAGACATCACACCCATAGCCAGACCCCAGCTCTCCCTGGGAGCATCCTCAGCACAGGTGGGCAGAGGGTCTCTGCAGCCAACAGCTCCTGCTCCTGGGCTGCAAGCTCTGAGCACAGAACTAGGGCCCCAGTTGGTGCAAATCTAAACCAGACGTGCTTTAACCAGAGACTAAAACACAATAGCAGAAAAAAGAACAAAAGCCCTCCCAAAAGCCAACTCATCCCCAGCGCCAGAGCCGTATCCTCAGTGCAGGCAGGAGAGACGAGGGGCCAGCTGCCCCTTTACCAGCTGTGAGACAGATCCCACTCTGTGTCCCAGGGCTCAGGGATGCATTTGCTGGGTTTTGTTCCCCCTGGAGCAGTTCTTTGGCTGGGCAGAGTTGTTGGGTTTGCTTTGCTTTACCGGTGGCTGAGGCACCAGGCTGGGCACAGGATGGTTTGGCCGTGCTGTGATGGCCCCAGGCCTGGTTCCTTGTCCCTTCCTCCTTCCCTGCTGCAGTCCTGAGCTCCCCAGCCTTCCCCTGGGAACCCCTGGCTTCTGCTGCTGACACTGCTCCATCTGTGCCCAGGTGTGCCCAGGGCTTGGTTTGTTTTAGGAAGCCTGGGGCAGGAATGTGGGCAGGGGTGGCTGGCACAGGCACCAAGCCCGCCCTGTCCCTGCCAGCCTGGGGGCTGGTGGGAGGGCTCTGGACCAGGCTTGAGCACATTAAACAAACCAATGTGCAGTATTTTGTGATGGCTTTTTCCAGCCCAGATAAGCTTCCTGAGGACTTGCCTGCGTACAGCAGAACGAGGGGCCGGGACAAGAGGTGAAGTTGTTTTCGCATGTTCAAGGATATTTTTTCTTGTGCTGCACATGAGGCATGCAGGGAGCTTTTCATCCTTCTTCTACTGCCTTTTCTGGCTGCTTCCCTGGGAGGATGTGGGTGTTATCCATATTCTGTGTGTCTCACAGCCCATGGCTCACAGCAGCACTGCTGCTGACCTAAGAGTTTCCTCTTGAGTCACTGTATGAAGACTCAGCTTTTCTTGAGGTATTGTTGGAATATTTTATTTCCTAATGCACGCTGGTAACTAGGGATGTGGGATCCCAGTTTTTCACAGGTGGCTTCTGTCCTGCTGGGTGCCAGCCTGGCTCTGTGGAGTGACAGTGACAGTGGAGTGCCCGCTCGGTTCTGCTGCAGCGCAGACACCTGTGGCACATCCTGGCCAGGCTGCATCCTCCTGCCCACACAGCGTGGCTCTGGCACTGATCCCTGGCTGCCCAGCCACGGATCTGGGCTGCAGGGAGGGCCTGCAGTGCCAGGTTGGGCCGTTCTCCAGGGACAGAGGAGCAGGTGCTGCTGTGGGGGCTGTGGTGTGCAGAGCTGTGCTGCACTGCCTGGCAGGAACACAGAAGTTTGGAGAACTGTGGGTTCGTAGAAAAAAAATCTGGTGAACAATCAGCACCATTTACAGGTACTGAGAACAAAAATGCAGCAGCTTTGGAACTACTGGATAAGTTCAAGAGGCAGCAGTTATTTTACCTTACTCAGCATTAACAAATCTTCCAAACACTGGAAGCTTCTGTCTGAAGTTCTGACACGTGTGCATGAGAAAGCTTCTGGAACCTTGCTGTTTCTGTTCTGGGGATGGTGGATTGTCCACACTGGCCTGTGCTGGCTGATTTCTCCTGGGGCACATTCAAACACAGCCTCTCTGCCCTTCGTCCTTTCTTCTCACCGAATTCCCCACGCAGGTGAACGTGTGGTCATGAGTTGTTCAAGTGATGATAAGACCAAGTGGTCAGACCAAGCTGAGCAGCCTGAGATAAAGTCTATAAATATAAGTACAGCCCAGAAGTGCTCTCTCAGTCTGATCTCTCTCCTTTATATCCTGTTCCCCCCAGCCAAGCCTGATTTTGAAGAGTCTGGGAATGTTTAAAACAAGAAGTTTTTTAATGTTACTAACCCTTGTAGCTGTGAGGATGGAGAACAAGGGACACAATCTGTTCCTGTTCCATCACAGGATGAACTGGTGACTTGCAGAGCATCGGGGGACCCTTTGAGGTGGAAGCTCAAAGCCAGACCCTCCAAATCCTTGCAGAGGAGCCCAGAGTGGGGGTAGCTCTTGGCAAACCCCCCTAAGTGTGCTCTGCAGGTCGGGCTGCCCCAGTGTCGGTGCCCAGGAGTCTCCCGGGAGGTGCCAGCTGGTGCAGGACAGGCCATGTCCACGCTGCCATCGCCTCCCAGCCTGGAGCAGGAGGGATGCTCATTCCTCCTCGCACTCAGATCGCCGGTAATCCGGCGGCGATCCGTCCCTGGCGTGCTGTGTGACTCAGCTGGCTCCTGCCCAGCCCCTTATCGAGGGAAACTCTGAAATCATCGGCGCTTGGAGCGAGCGCGCTCGGAACCTGCCCTGCCTGCGAAGGGGGGCTGCAGGGGACACGCATGCGAGGGCTCTGCAGATCATGAGACGCCTCAGTGGGGATTGCTCGTGCTCTGCCCCGGATAAGAGCCCGTTGTTTTGGTGTTTGTTTTCCCCGTGTCCGTCCTGCCCGTGCCGCGGGGAGCCGCGGATCTCGGAGCCCGCCCTGCCCTGCGCTCCTGCCGGGGCCCCGTGCCCGGAGCCCGCTCGGCTGCCCCGAAGCGCCGCGGGGATCTCTGCCCTCGCTCTGCCCATGCCCCTGGGACAGCGGCTGCAGCCCCTCCCCGGCAGCTGGCTCCTCCCAAGCGACGGCAAAATCCCTTTGTTTCCCATGGCTCAGCTTTGCGTATTTCTATTTTTTAAGGGCTCTGTCGTTCGTTCCCCAGCCCCAGGACCTGTTTCCAGGCTGGGATTCTGAAGGTGGTGACTGCTTCTGGGGGACAGTGATGTAAACAGGTGTATAAATAGGTGCAGCAGGCAGAGCCACCTGCCAGCCTCACCCTGCTTCCACCTGGCCGCCTGCTTGGCTTCCAGCCCCAAAGTGTCACCTGGGTGTGACAGCCACACCTGGCACTGCCATCCCCAGGGCTCAGCTGGCAGCACCATCCCCACTCACCTGGCCGTGCCTGCTGCAGGAGCAGGCATCCAGCAGCCTCTGTGATGGAAGTTCTCAGGAAAGCATTTGGGAGCCGCTGTCTGCCCAGCACAGGAACTGCCCAGGAGCTCCCACCAGCAGTGCCGGTGCCCACGGAGCTGGGCATTGTCCCCCAGCTGTGGCTCTCCCTCCTACACTCGGGTTCATTGCGCTCCAGGGCAGCGCTGAGCAATTCCCTGCTGTGCCAACAGCCAGACTGGGACACCAGGCGGTCTGAAATTCCTGCAGGTATGGCAGCACCAGCCCCATGGGTCTGTGGGGAACCAAAGAACTGTGATGGCGTTTCCTCCTTCGTGACTCTTCTCTGCCTCTGTGACCCCAGGAGCATTTGTCTAAAAAGCAGTTGCATTATTTCTTACTGCTCATTTCACCACTTTTGCGGATTTCTAACACCGCTCATCTTTTCTTAGCTCCCATTTCAGCTGGCCATGTGCTCTGGGCTGGCTGCCCCATGTCTCTTTCCAGTTTTGCTGAAGCAACTCCTCCAGCTTTGCAGGGCTGCAAGGTTGATTTGAAAGGCCAGCAAAATGCTGAAGGGGAAAAAGCCACTCTCTGAGAAGTTCAGCCTTCCAAAGTGCAGTTTTACCCATGGCTCATCCTGAGGAGCACTAAGGGACGTGCTGCCAGCAGGAGTTTTGCTGCTGTGGGGAGAGCGGGGGTGCCCTGGCTGAGCTGAGCTGTGCTTCAGCATCCTGTGCTGCCCTTGTGTTTCAGAAGCAAAAAACATTAAAAACAATTCATCCAACACACTGTCCCTTATAAAAATATTAAACATACAGCCCAAAGTGTCGCTCTCTAGGAAACCAGTACAAGCCAGTGAGTGTCACTGGGAGAATGGTGTGTTCCATGTCTTTGCTTTGAAATGTGGCTCTGCTGCATGGTTCTCTTCCTGATCAATGGATCTGTCACTGTGGAGACCTTGGGAAGAAGATGCTGGATAACTTAATCCAAGGGAGGGTGAGAGTGTGTCCTCCTCCTAGAAGCTGTATCCCACATCACTCCCAGCTTTCTCCAAAGCAGACCAATATACCCCAAAACTTTGTTGTCCTTCCAACCAAGTCTTGCTTGGTTGCTTTGTGTTTTGGGCTGATGTTTTGGGCTGATATTTTGGGCTGAAGTTTGCCAAACTTCCAAGCTGTTGGTGAGGAGACCCATGATCTATCTCCTTGTGCTCCAGGCATCCAGGAAAGCCCCTCTGTGTGTTCAACTGTCTTGAGCTTCGATGTGCAGCCTCTTAACCTTTGCCAGCTCTTCTGCAGCATGGCAGGTCTGGCAGAGCTGGTTTCCTTCAGGCAATGAGGGAGATAAGGCAGGCGTGAGAATGATGAGTGTGAACCATTGCTGTCTGGGTCCTTGGCTATTTAATTTAACAGTAAATAAGAAAATAAGCTCATCAAGCACGTTTGGGCACTTCCCACAAGGCTGGCTGGGAAAGGAGAAGAATTTATGAGAATCAAAGATTGAAGTTTAGGATGGAAAAGAGAAAAGAGAGAGGGTGGGGGAGAGAGGGAGGGGGATGTGTGAGGGGAGATGATGGTCCAGAGGGCAGGTAACCAGCTTGCAGAGCAAAAGGTCACTGGCTAGGGAGAAGTACTGAGAACTGTCTTTTTACTGGGAGCACAGCCCTGTTCTGCCTGGAGCCTGGGCTGGACTGGCTGTGAAAAGGGAAGCAGCAGCTTATGAACAGCTCAGTCAATGAAGGGCTGATTAGGAGAGGTAAATGTGTGACAGAGTGTGAGACATCCAGTAAATTCCTCTGCAAGAGATTTGTAAAGCACAGCTAAATATAGCAAGTTATTTTTAGCAGTTCATGCTAGCCACTTACTCCTGGCAAGTGGAAAACCCGTGTCAGTGTGGGAAAAATGGCCTTTGTCCAATGTGTCAGGGATTCTGAGTCCCCACAGAGCCTTCAGGGGCACTTGCGGACGGCTTGCCCTGGGTCAATGCCAGGCACTGCCTGTCCTGGGCTGTTCTGTAGCTCCCTAGTGGTGAGCATCTCTCCTCTGTGCAGCACCAAGAGGGCTGGATTCCCTGCAGGATCCTGTGTGGATTTGGGACTACCTAGAAGGCTGACCTGGAAGGTTATTTTTTTTATCCTCATCTGAGAAAATCAGCACGTTTCTGTGTTTGAGCAGCTGTAGAGTATTTGGGAGTGTTCCATGAGACTCCTGATCCTGATGGCACACCTGGGGGGAGCTCATGGCTTTCCAGGCTGAGGTATTTTTGTGGCACAGAGACTGGGGAACTTCAGGCAGGTAGTACACACAGTGTAAATCCAACAGCTCGGAGCAGAGCCTGGCCCCTTGGCCACTTACTTTGTGTGTTGGCTCCTAAAACTCTGCTGCAAGGACAGAGAATTCCCAGGAAGCAGTGGGTCAGGTACTCTGTCCAGAACTTTGTCCCCAGGGTGGTGATGGTGGTCAGCTCCATCTCCTTAGTGATGCAATTCCTTGGGGAATTCTTTGGCAGGAGTTGGTAACAATGGGCACGTTATTTTCCCCTCAGGAATCACAGCCCTGTCTCTGCATGCTGGGAAAAGCAGAATTTCTCATGCTGTACGTGTGCTGTGCACAGCTCTCCACCAAGGAGGAGAAAGTCATCCACAGGGACCATTGGTAGGAAATGTAGGTGTGTCCTCAGCTCCTGTGTGTCACGGTCTTGCAACGTTTCCCAGACAAAAATGAATTTCCAGGGCTTAGATGCCAACCCAAAAAATTTCCATGTCTTAAAATGCTCTTGTTTAAAGGCAGAGTGAACTCTTATTGTCTTTTGTTTGCTTATTTGAAAAGAAAGTGTATGGCTGGCTTTGATAGTTCTGTTTTCCAGATGAGGAGAAGAAAGCAAAATGCAAAGATGGAACTCCTGCTTAGCTTTGCTCTGGGTATTTGCACTGCCACAGTCAAAGCCAGGCTGTGTTTTCCCTGTTGATTCCTTATGGGGTTTATTCATGGATTGCTGAAGCTGTGACTGAGTTGCTCTGGCACTGCAATCTGTGGGCCAGGTGGATGCAGAACCTCAGGAATTGCTTTTTCCCCATGGAAATGTCTGCTGGCTGTTCTTCCCCAAGCTGCCCATGTGTAGGTGCAGGCAGGGAGATCACTCAAAGTCACTTCCCACCTTCCAGTGCGGGCTGGGACATCCTCTCCCTTCCCAGGAGCAGGACAGGGATGCTGCAGCCCCATCACTGCTCAGCCATTCATGCCTTCACCTGAGTCAAACTAAACTCAGGACTGCCTTGCACTGGAAGTGTCACTGGCCAGTGATTGCAAAGATGATGAGGCTGGGGGGGACACACGGTATTTTTGGTTTGTTTTTTCCTCCTTAATTTGCAGTGCAATGCCCTGGGAGCAGTGTGTGATGGACATTAGCCAAAAGGCTGCTGAGCCCACTGCTTGCTCTGCCCCTTAGCTTCAGGAGGAGCAGCAATTCCCACCTGGCTGTTTGCTGGGAATAAGCTGTATATACCAGCTGCTGCACAGCCAACGAGTGCCATATAAACAAGGGCTCTTTGGGTGTGGATAACAGGAGGAGGTGCTGGCAGCCTGGCCCTGGCCAATGTGTACCCTCCACAGCTACTCTCCTGCACAGCTGGTTGTCAAAGTGTTTATTTCTAAAAATCAGGCTGTCCTTTGCACCTGTGTCACACCCAGTGTCCCACTGTGTCCCCGTGGTGTTAAATGAGGCAGCCCAGGCAGGGCCCTCCTGTCCTGGCTCAGAGATCCTGCTGGTCCCCATAGCTGGCACCGCTTGGTTGTCACGGCCACTTCTGTTTCCATGTGCTCAGGGACATGGTTTCCTCTCTTGGGAACAGAGGACCACTGCAGTCACACAGACTGTGACCCCGGGGTTGCAATTAGTAAAGCTAATTAAGGATGTGCACCTGTGACACCTAGAGCATTGCAGACCCTTGAGCAGCACCTCTGTGCCCCATTCTCTCGCCGTGTCTGCTCACCCTGTTCCCTCATGGTTCTCTTCTGTGGTGATGGTTTCCTTCTGGTTTAAATTCTAAGCACTGGAGGAAAAAGCAGCAGCACTGCCTGGTTTGGGGCTCAGCTTGTGCTTGTGTTTTGTCAGAGACCTGTGGCTTTTGCAGCGGTAGCAGAGCTTTTTTGCTTGTGGTTTTTAGTTACCTGTGGTTGCTGTCAAAGGTTGAAATGAGAATTGTAGGTCCTTACTGAGCAGGCTGTGAGGCACATCCTTCCAGAGCTGCTGGTTCTGCAGGTGTGTTTGTCCACACATGAAGCAGCCCCAAGTTCTCTGTGTGCCCCCTGGGGCCAGCACGGCTGGCACTGGTGCTCCTGCCCTGCAGTCCGCCCAGGGCCACTCTGTGCAGGGATGGAACTTCATTTTGACTGGAAGAGTAAATTATTGTAACCACAAATGGTGAAACTTGGCATCGCTTCCTCTGGCTGGAAGGGAGAGGAGTCCTTGAGGACTCTTGATCAAATTCATTTTGGTGTGTTTCCATAGAAACAGGCTGAGCAGGCAGGGTTGTTGGGGTAGTGCCGAGTGCTGAGCCTTGGCGTGTTGTTCACAGGGATATTCCAGCTTGGAGCATGGCATTATTCCTTGATCCTTGTGTCCTGGTGCTGGGGGAGCAGGACAGGCCCTGCAGCTGCCTCTCCCTCCTGCCCGGCTCTGGGGGTGCAGAGCAGGAGCCTTTGGCTCCTTTGTGTTTGTGTTGTGAGGGAAAACATTTCTGACGCTTAAAACAAGGGAGAATACGGGCTTATCTCCCCCAGCGTGGGATGGAGCCCCGTTTTTCCACACAGCAAATCGCTTCCTGCTGGCTCCTTCCTGTGGTCAAGCCTCTTTCCTGTGGCCATGGCTTATCCCTTTCCCCCTGGTCCCCCTTCCCTGCCTCATTGCTGATATCACCACCCTGCCATTTGTGTGCCACCAGGGGAAGGGGCAATGTCCTACTGAGTGTCTCTGAGCGCTGACACCGATTCTGTGCCTCAGAGCCTGGTGCTGGGCCCTGCAGGGACACAGCCCCCGGGTGGGGACATCCTCTGTTCCCCTGCTGCCAGCAGGCAGTGAGCCCTGTGCTGTGTCCCTGTCACAACCCAGAGCTGTCCCCTGGTGCCAGCAGTCATTGAGCCCTGTGCTTTGTCCCTGTCACCCCCCAGAGCTGTCCCCTGGTGCCAGCAGTCAGTGAGCCCTGTGCTGTGTCCCTGTCACCCGCCAGAGCTGTCCCCTGGTGCCAGCAGTCAGTGAGCCCTGTGCTGTGTCCCTGTCACCCCCCAGAGCTGTGGCAGTGCCGCAGCAGCAGCGATGCTGTCCCGTGCATGCACACAGGAGCTCTGTCAGGAGCCGATGTTCAGCCAAGGCTTGCTACGTGTGGGAGTTGAGTTGTGTTGGTCTGGAGAAGCCTGGTTTCCATTAAGAGCTCCTCCAGAGCCTGCCAGGCACACATGGTGTGGGCTCACACCCCCTCTCCCTCTCTCCCTCCTTCTCCTCTGGGCTGACAGGGACACATGGCACATGGAGATCCTCTGTCCCTGCCAGGTACCACCTGTGGGACCTGTGTGTGCTGCTGTGCTCCTGGCTCACAGGACCACCAGAGCCGTGGTGCCCTGTCACCTGCCCCCATGGAGGGGATGGATGGATGGATGGATGGATGGATGGATGGATGGATGGATGGACGGACGGAGACGGGTGCTGGCTGGGGGTGCTGCTGCTTTCAGAGGGGCTCAAGGACACACACTGGGCTGGGAGGGGTGTTTGGAAGGAGGGATTGAAAATCACCTTTGGCCAGCAGCAGGGGAGGAGCTGGATGGGGCTACAGCAGCGTCAGGGACGGGGATTTGCAGGGGGATGAACAAAGATTCCCCTGAGCGAGGGCTGAATGAGCCTCCGGCCTGGCCTGAGCGAGCACTGGGGGACTGAGGGGGAATTATTTGCTGAGGTTTTCCATCAAGTCAATGACATCGTTCTGTGCGAGAGTTCACCCATTTACGTGCTCCAGCCCCTGGCAGCTGGGGCTAAATAGCGACATTCAGGCCTGAATCTGCCCATTCAGGAGCAAAGGTTTGACCCATCGGAGGGAGCTGCTGAACGAGGCTTTTGAGGGAGAAGCAGGGGCTGCACTCTGAGCCTGCACCGGGGACCCAGCAGTGCCCCCACCCCTGCCTGCCCAGGGACCCTGGGGAGGGTCAGGAGCTCCTGACCTGGGCACAGTGAAAGCAGGGCAGTCTGGGGACCTGCCAGTATCCCACAAAGGCCACTTGATGTCTTTTCCCCAACATCCATTTCAATGTTGTCCAATTTTTCACTCTCCTTCACAGTAGCATTTCAGAACATCCCATGATTGCCACCACACTTTTAAGTTTTATTTTCAAATAAAAAAACCCCATCCATGTACACCAAGTTCCTATATGCAGCAATCATGGTGCTGGTTTGGCAGCAGTGGTGGGTGCTGGTTACCTGTCAATGTCTGTGCCATCACATGTAATGTAATTGTAATTTCTTGAATTACAACGGTAATTTCATGAATTTCTAAAAGTGCCATCTCGGTGCACTGCAGCAAAAGAGTCCAGCCTGGGCCTATGTCTATAGCTGGAGTCCCAAATTAGAGAAAATAGCAGTATAAATCAGAGTCTAACATTATTCCTTTGCTTTTCCTTTTGTCGCCTACATGCTACTCTCTGAGGTCAGGTGAGTGCAGCCTCCTTCTGTTTGTACCTCAGGAACTGTTGCAGCTTTGTGCAGGATGATGTTGTCAATCCAGTGAGTGTGCTGTCCCCGCTGGCCCTGGGTCAGGCTCTGTTGTGGTGTCACTGTCACGTCCCAGGGCCCCTCTGCCAATGCCAGCAGGCGCCGTCCAGCCACACAGGGTGCAAAGACACAAAGCATCCTTTGGGCCAGAAACGTCTCTGGAAGTTCCAAAAATAATTTGGACTGAGCCACAGAAAACATCAGGCAATTTCTTTGCTTCTAGCCCGGACTGTTCCTCACCAGCGGGAGCAGCAGGTCCCAGGGCCATCTGTGGGTGCCCAGGCAAGCCCAGCTGAACCTCCTGGCTGTGCTCTGTGCTCCATGGCACTGTCCTTCCCTCAGGGCCTGTCTGTGTCCGTGACCCCACAGAGGGACAGCTATTTTTAGTCCTGCCTTTTTCCTCACATTTATTTTCTGACTCTACAGATTTTTCTCCCATATTATGAAACGATTCCTGTGAACAGTGGCCAGCCTGTCTGACGGCCCCTGTGCTCCAAGGAGCTGTGCTGGTGCACACAGAGCCCTGAGTAGCTCCTGAATGTCTTCCTGCAGGGAAGTGTGTCAGTGTCCCTTCCTGTATGTGGCTGGACACAAGGCCATCGATCAGTCATTGTACCGTGTGGTGCATCCATTAGTGCTGCAGAGGCTTTTTCAGAGAGAGAAAAAACCCAAATCCAATGCTCTCTGCAGCCTCTGAGGGTTATTAATGCTGCAGCATTTTCTGCAGGGCTGAAATTCCCAATGCCTATGGATTTTCATAACGACCTTCCTGTGGTCTTGTTCCATTCAGAATAAATTCCTAAGATGTGCAGCCTCTGTAGAACAACTGCAGAAACCCCCAGCTGATTGCTCTGTCCTTTTCCAGGATACTCCTCAGCGGTGCAGAAGTTCTCCCAGACTCTGCAGTCCTTCCAGTTCGACTTCATCGGTGACACACTAACGGATGATGAGATCAATATTGGTGAGTTCTCTGCTTTTTGAAGCAGGCTTCCAGTAACTGGAACAGTCTTCCTCTCTAGGAATTAGCCTGCCTGATGGTTTTTGAGCAGCCTCAGGAGCCAGGTTCCAGGCAGCTCTTCCAGAGCTTATTTTATGAAGTCGAGCAGTCACGGGTCGAGTTTCACATTCCCAATTCAGCGGACAATTTGCAGAGGTTTTCCATGGCTCTGGGCCTGCTCCGTGCTGCCAGGTGCTGGGGAGGAGGCAGTGTGGTGCTGCCCTCCCAGCCAGCCCCTCTTCCCAGTGCTGCAGTGGAGCCCAGCGGGTGCTGCTCCCAGAGCTGCCTTTGCTGTGCTGGAAGGGCCTCACAGGAACAAGCTGCCCCACGCTGCCCTGCAAAGGCACCAGGCTGCAAACTGCTGGGAAAAAGGATTGCTGGATGTGTCTCAAATGGGAAACAATGGCTGGCTGTTCCCTAGGCAGCCTTGCAGGGCTGCTCCCTGCACATCTGCTCGGGGATTAGTGATCCTGGAGCCTCCTTACATCCCTGCCCTCCCACGACACAGCTTTGGGAGTCACTCAGCATCCACAGCCTGGGGGCTGACCCAAACGGCCTTAATGCCCCAAACCCCACACATGTCACATGGATCTGCTCTTGGCACACCCTGCAGGGGTGACAGGGGCTGCAGGAGGGACAACAGGGGATCCTCAGCCCCCAAGGTTCTGACCCTGCCCCATCAGACAAAACACTTGGGCCACTTGCCTGGGCTGAGGGGCTGGGGCTGCCCATAGGCTCTCAGGGCATTCATGGGGTGGGACACAGGGAACAGGGTCTTTTCCAGGCTACTCCCAAGGGCTGCACATAAAAGGGAAAAAAAGGAAAACCAGCTTTTGTCAGGCAGCAGTTGAAGAGTGGCAGCCTTGTGACATTGCTGGTGTCAGATCTCTCAGCTGCTGTCAGAAAGGGAAGGAAGTAGAGCCTGTTCCTTGGGCTGTTGTATTTAAAGCCACGTGAAGCAGATTGCAGCCTGTCCTTCCAAGGCTTGTTTGCTTTATGGAAGGTCTCTGGGTGAAACCCGCTGGAAATGAGTCAAATCTAACGGCAGCAGAGGTGCTGAGCTTCCAAACACATGTGGGTCAGGGCGGGGAGAACTCTGCCATGTAAATGCCCCTCCTGGGAGCTGAGGGGTCTGAGGCAAACAGCCATGCAAGGAAAGGAGTGTCCCTCCTCTTGGCTGGAAGGGACAGAGCTCCAACGACCAAGCAATGCTGCTGGGAATGACAGAGGTTGAATAAAGGGACTGTGGGATGAGGGAGAGCAAGAAGAGATCCCAGCAGATGTAAAATCCTCCGCAGTGAAAGGAGTATGTTTCCCTTCAGTTTTGCTGGGGAGTATTTGTTTTGCTTCTTCAAGTAGAGGTTCCCAGTTTCCCTGTGAAGAAGCCTGGGCTGTGTTCCTCCTCCCACCCAAGCCCTGGTGTGCCTGCAGGGGTTGAGGCTTCCTTATTCCTGACACAGCAGTGGGGCGTTGACATCTCTGCAGCAGCTTCCATCTCCTGCCTGGGTGCCAGGGATCTGCGTGGGAGTGCAGAGCTCACTTGATGTGCAGGATATGGGAGTGAAGCAGAACACTTACAGGCACTTCTTATGCGCTGCAAGAGAACGTGTTTGGCTTGTAAATAGAGCTAAAGTCACGCTGCTCTCTGGTTGTGTGGGCTCAGAGCAGCCCGGCACCCGAGCGGGTGACAGCGGGGACGCTGCAGGTGGCAGTCAGGACACTGGGCTGATGTTGTCTGTGGTGAGCAGCACCTTCCCCTGGGCATGGGAAAGATCATGGATGCACTTGTGTTACCCCACAGCTGCAGCCCCTCCTGTGCTCCCTCCTGCAGCTCCTCCACTGTCGTCCCACAGGAGCCAAATCAGCAGCTCCTGCAGAGATGAAAGGGGCAGTGAAATGGGATTTCATGTTCTTCCCTCCCAGGCACAGGAACTCTGGCTGTAAGGACCTTCCTGGAATGCTTCTGGCTGCCTAGCAGAGTCACTCTGCCATTTCCAGGTGTGGGTGTGCAGGTTGTGGCTGCTGGTGGCCCTCCTGCTCCAAACTGCCCTGCAAGGGCTGGCAAATTCTGACCCAGGCCAGTAGCACAGATCCACCCCGCTGCTCCCAGGCACTGCTGGGCTGCCAGCAGGATCTGAGCCTTGTGTGTGGTGCAGGGTCAAACTCAGTGAGCTGCTCTGTGACTGGAGCCAGGAAACATGTTCCTGGGCTCTTCCTGTAGAGCAAAGGGGAAAAAACAGCTAGGCAACGTTTTAGGCACTGACATATTCCCTGTAAGCTTGGGGCTGGATTCTCTTTCTCCCTGTGATAATTCTTTTCCTGGCCCAGGCCCCTGGTGTCCGTGTACTCCTTGTCCTGGGGAGCCACAGTGACAGCCACGTGTGGCCCTGGGCGTGAGCGCCATGAGCTGCAGAGCCATTGCATTGCTGGTGCTGGAGCCCTCAGTGGAGGAGAGAGCTCAGAAGTCCCTGACTCATCAGGAAGGTCTGTTGTGCCACTGCCAGCTGAGGGCCCGTGTCACGAGGCTGCAGTCGTTCCCTTTTGTGTGTCTCGGCGGCTGCAGAATGAATCCTCATGCTGGATTTTAGCAGGACAGGTACCTCTGCCAAGGTGCTGCTGTGGATGAGGGGAGAGGGCGCTCAGCTTGCACAGAGAGCACAGGAGCATCCTCTCCCTGACCTGTGGGACAAGCTAATCCTGTGCCTGCCTTGCTGTACACCTGCTGTGCCCCCCGTGTGCTCCCTGCCCAGCCCAGCGTGCTGCAGGGAGGGAGGGTCTGAACTGCAGAACTCTGGGGTGTGACAGAACCACTCTGGGCTGTTCCCACCAGGGCAAGAGGGAGCCTGGGACCCACCAGACCTGTCCCACGCTGTGCTGAGCAGGCTGGAACTGTGGGAAACTTTCCCAGCTAACTCCCAGGTAGTTCCCAGGTGCACTGGGGTGATCAGGTTGTTTCCCCAGGCATCCAGCACACAGCCACACTACCTGCATGGGCAGGTGTCTGCCCAGCCTTGCCTTGCAGCCTGGAGAGATGGGAGTTTGGCTTGGCACTGTCAATGCTCTGCTGCTGAGGTTTCCTCCCCTGTCACAAACCCAGCACCTTCCCAAGTTCTCCTTTGACGGGCAGAGAGAGGGGCTGCATGTTCCCCCTTGGTGTGTGGTCAGCTACTCCCACCTAGTCTTTTATTTCCCCAGGCTAAATTATTCTTATTTCAGTTTGTTAAAGGAAAGGTTTCATGCTGTTTTTATTGTAGTTGGACTTCCAACTGCTTATCAATGAGATCTTTTTGTTTCACATCCAACATTTTGGGGAGTGGTATCAGTGTCTGTGACCATGTCTACACCTGCTGCCTTTCCTTCTGTACATGGACTTTGTGCTTCCCCACTTCCTGGTGCTGATCTTTGACAGCTAAATGCCGAATCACAGGTCATTTTCATTTGACACACTTGTCCTGGTCCTGGCAAGCACCTGCAGCTCTTCCTGGGAGAGAGGTGCCAGTCCAGGCAGCCCTGTCCTGCCCACAGCTCCCACTGTGGGAGCCTGTCCTGCTGCAGGCCCTGGGGATGGCAGCTCCCCTTCCCCCTGTTTGACCTTTCCCTTCATTTGCCCCTTCTCTGCGCCTGTATTGCAATCTCTATAACACAGTTTCTAATAAAAGCTAATTAACATCCTCCTACCTTCCCAGGGCCTTCACTCCTTCATTGCCCTGGGTAGGAGACCCTCCTCTCCCTTGCATAAATAAATACCCCTCAGGGCCAGCCTGCACCTGGCACTGCCTCACACAGCTCCTGCTGAAAGGGGCCACCTCTTCTTGTTTGTTTTGCCAGCCTTTAGATGGCCCTGCTGGGGGTGCAGCCACACTGGGGTGTCCTGACATGTGTCCCACACTCTGGTGCCACATCCCAGCTCTGCTGACCAGGCTCTCCTTTCCTTACAGCTGAGTCCTTTAAGGAGTTTGCAGAGCTGCTGCACGAAGTGGAGCTGGAGAGGTCCATGATGGTAAGGAGATGGGAACTGGGCTCTGTCATTCCTGGCACAGCTGAATGCCAAATCCCAGCCACAGCAGCATGTGTGTGGTGTGAGGCTTCTCATCACAGGGAAGCTGGGAGCACAGGGATTGTGCTTTGTACTCATCTGGTCCCTGGTCCCATGGCCATGGGCCCTGAGCATGGGGCTGGCACCAGGTGTGAGGGGCTGTGGCTCTCCCAGGCAGAACAGGCAGGCACAGAGCCCCAGGCCCTGCAGCTGGAGGGGCAGCACTGTGTGCAGGCAGCTCAGCAGCTGCTTCTGTGGTGAAACCAAGGGTTAAAGAATAAGTGTTTTTGCTCAGTTTTTGCTGGGTGCAGGATGGCAGGTGTCCCTGAGCCCATCTGTGCTGGTCCAGCCCCTGCAGTACAATGTAATGCCATCCTGCTGCCATGTGCCCTCTGACAGCCTCTCCAGGGCTCCTCCAGAGCCAGTGCTGGCTTCCCACTTCACTCCTAAGTCCAGGAAAAACATGAAAGTTAGGCTCAGTGGAGAGCTTACAGCGTGCCAGGAATGTGCTGCTTGGCTCTGCGTTCCCCTGCCTCGTGCAGCAGCAGGAGCTCCTGCCAGGCTGCACCAGAGGGTCCATGGGCAGGCAAGGTACAGCAGGAAACTAGGAAGGCACTGAGATATTTCTTTATTATTAATTACATCCCAGGTATAGTGGCTCCTTTGGCAGTGGGGGAAGCAGTGGAAGGTATTGTTTCAGGGATTATGGGCACTGCCCAATTTTCAAAGTTGGTGGTTTTTGCCCTCTACTTGTGGGACCAGTTCTGTTTTACAGCAGCTCCCTCAGGAGGTTTCACACTCATTGTGTCCATCAGCTTTAAATTCCCTGAAGGGCTGTGGCTGTGTGGTGTCCTGTCCCCTTCTCTTCCCCTCTCCCTTCCCTGGAGCTTGGGGCAGAGCCTGTCAGGGAAGTGGGGATGGGAGGAGACAGCAAGCTGGTCCCAGTGCCAGGCTGGAGCTGGAGCCAGGGATACAAACTGGGATGAGATTTCACGTGGATTCATGGTAGTGGTGTGCAGAGCACCACCCAGGAAAGCATTTCTCCAACATGAGACAGGAGTGGAAGAGACACAGGCAGGCTTTCCCTTTCCCCTGGCTGTTCCTGTGACAGGTAGCCTTCTGGCTGAATTAAGGCAAGTCCATCCTTTATTTGAGAGCAGCCTTGTTGGATGAGGGCTGGGGACACCCCCTATCAATTACAGGATGCACCAAAGCCTCCTGGGACATGGTTGGGGTTTGCTCTGTTACCAATGGGGAAGAGCAGGTACACATGGCTTAAGTGAATTCACCTACAGGCAGAGAAGATTCCAGTCAAAAACATTAAAATCTCAGAGTTCTTGGCTTCTAGCCCTGTTCAGCCTCTGTTTAGGAGAAAATTGATCAGCATCCTGCAATTAAAATGCTTTTTCTTTGCACTGTAGGTACAGAATGCGAGTGATTTGCTGATCAAACCTTTGGAAAACTTCCGGAAGGAGCAGATAGGATTCACCAAGGTAGGGCTTGTTTGTTTGTTTTCAATGTAAACAGATTTGTTTTCTGTTACTGTGTTTGAATTCAGATTTTCCTCCTGTTGTTTTTAACAAGCAGACAGTTGCTCTGCTGCATTCTGACTTCAGGCACTCAGAAACTCCCTGTTCAATGCTGGCTTTCAGCTGCTGGCATGAGGGTTCGTGCTGTGACTTTTAGTCTGATTTTTCAATCATAAGAGGCTCCAAAGTCTTTTCCTGAATTCTTTGGGTTCTCTCCTGGCCCAATTCCAGCACCGCCTCTGTCCTGAGCAAGGAGTGCTTGTTTCAGCCAGGAGATCTTCCTTGCTGCTTTCTCTCCTCTCCCCTTTGTTCAGTCAGTGCTGTTGAGAATAAAATACTTTCTGCAGAGAAGAGTGCAGTAGAGTGGGAGGGAGGAAGGCAAGGAGGGAAAAAGGGAAGGAGGGGAAGCAGGAGAGGCCAGCAGGCAGAACCTGATTATAGTCATAGGGCTTTTGTTATGAAATATTTACATAAAGTATCTAATGAGTCTTTCAGATGGACCAAACTTTTAAAGAAACAAGCAATAAAAAGCAAATCCTGCACATGTGGAGCGCAAAAGATCATTTTTCCCTTGTCTGCTATCAAGAAGTCCAGGTTCCATGTTACTCAGCGGCAGCTTAAAATGGGGCTGGCTCTGACCCAGCTCCGAAATGGAGATGTTTTGGAGAACACTTGAGGCTTGGATTCAGCCCAGCCCATCTGGAGGCTTTGACATTTAATAAATACAGGGTTTGAGAGGAGATACTTGATGGCCCTCCTGCCCTTTGCCATGACCTGAGGGCTGGTGTGTGGAACCCTCTGAAGAGCTTACAGCCACGAGCATGGCAGAGGTGACCCCTGCTCGTGTGTCCCTCGGGCTGTTTTCTTCCCAGAGAGCCCTTAAGGTGTGTAAGGGCCACTTTGCCCCAGCCCAGAGCATGCTGTGCCCCCAGAACCGAGCTGCTGGCCGTGTGCCCGTGTCCTGGCTGCAGTGGCCGTGCCCAGGGGGTGGACACAGATCTCAGCAGGGCTGGTGCCATGGCCCCAGCACTGACACAGGTTCACCTAGCCTGCAGCCCCTCCTGGCTCCCTGTGGATGGGCAGGACGCTCAGGTGGAAGCACAGGGTGGTGACAGTGGCAGGACACTGCTCAGAGCAGCTGGAGAGGTGGCAGAGGGCAGAGGGCTGTTGCAGGTGGCTCAGCCGATGTAGTTTGGTTTGGGATTTTGTTTCTCGTGAGGAATATGAACTGCAGAGGTGCCAGGGCACCACGGTGGGAAGGGGGCTGTGCTGTGCTCCATGCAGGAGCTCACAGGGCAGCACCTTGCACCATGCCAGGATCACAGTGTGCCCGCAGGGAGGTACCACTGGCCCCAGCGCCACCCCAAAGCCTTGAGAGGGTGCGAGTTTGGGAGCGAGCCCCAGCCACTCCTCCCCCTTGTCCTCAGCTCCGACGTTTCCCCACCAGGAGCCTATGCCACACTGCTGGGGGGCTGCACTGTCAGGTGTCACCTGGGGCACAGAGCCTGCCTTCACCTACCAGCCTGCAAAGCATCTCCAGCTCATCCCCAGCTGGCAGCAGGAGGTGGGAAGTACAAATGAGGCTCCTCACAGCGGTGCTCTGTCAGTGTGGGTTCCTCCCATCGCTGCTGGGCCTGGCAGCACCCTGTGCTCCTGATCTGCACCAGGAGCAGAGGCTGAGGCTGGGCTGTGGAACAGGCTGGAGACATGACACAGAGAATTTGTGCCCTCTGCTTAGTTTCCGTATTTTGGCAGCGTCGCCTTCTGTGAGATGTTTTCTGTTCCCTTTGCGAGCTGCTGGAGCCAAATAGGAAGAGCCCTTGAATTGGGGCTTTGTGATGCCTCTGGCTGGAGCACAGCCAGTCTGACCAACACATCTGAGTCTGCATTCAGCCGTTCTCCTGGGACAAATGGAGTCTCCTCGGGAGGGGAGGGTGTGCTCTCACACAGGGCAGCCCTGGGCTGTCACTGGGACCTGCTCCAGCCACTCCCTCTGCCACAGCCCCATGGGGTCTCTGTTCTTGCTGTGCTGTGATGTGCCACATCACAGATAAGAGGGAGGCTCTGGGACCCCCTGAGCTGACCCATTTCCCAGCTCTGGCACTCATGGCAGGGGGTGAGTGTGGAAAGGAGCTGGTGCATATGGAGCTCCCATCCCTCCCTCTCCATAGCCTTGGGCCTCAGCTCCATGCTATGGGGCTGGGACACTTTGGGAAGAGCCTGGCCACACTTACTGAGTCGAGGAGGATTTGGGTAGAAAAGTTTAATTCCAGTTTCACTTGGAAGGAGACAGCTTTTAAAAAAACAACACAAAGCAAACCAAAAAAATCAGAGGGAAAAGCTTGTTTGGATGTACTGCAATGGCAAGAGGATGCTGAATAGCTGCAGTGTTCATCAAAATTTCTTCCATAGGAGATTACATATTCCTAAAAGGTCTTAGTTAATTATGTTATTAATTTCATTAATTACAATTTTAAAAGAAAGGGAGCATAATAACTTCTATTTGCTTTCATCTCTGGGAGCAGGGCCTAAGGAGGGAGAGAAAGCAGTGAAAGCATTTGAGAGAAAGCAAGTGGCTGAAGGAAAAATGCCAGGATGAACTGAGTGTGCTTTGATAGAACTGCTCTTTCTACACCCCTCAACTTTTTAGAAACCTGTTTCTGAATTAACTACTGATGCCTCATAAAAATGAGCTATGGTGATCCTCCATCCACTGCTCTTGCACCCAAACCCCTCATGTGTGGATGGAGATGGGGACTCCCAGCAGGAAAAGTGTGTTTAATTCCTTATGGAGAGGAGAAGTGGCCCTTGAGCTGGGCTTCTCACTTGCCACTCACGCCACCTCTCTGAAGATGGGAATTTCGGAGGATCCTAATTAACAACTAATGGTTAAGGAGGAATTTTGGCAAGTCCTTTTGCCCCTTTCCCCGTGGTGAGCTGGACCCGAAGCTGCCGAAGGGCTCTGGTGTCACCCCAGTGCCGGCAGCTGTCGGGGTGCAGGCAGGACCCAGCACACACAGAGCAGCCAGAGCTGTCCCACGGGCTCCTGCTCATTCCTGGGCACAGCAGTGCCTGTCAAAGCTTCCAGCTTTGCAGGGTTTTTGCAACCCACCTGCCTGCACTCGGTGGGATCTGCTCGGTTGCCCCCGTGAGCAGTAGAGGGAAGGTGGGTGGCTCTTGGACTTGGCAAACCCTTAATGGGAACGTGGTGCAGCCCTTTGCTGAATATTCATGAGGAACTAATTTGTGCTCATGTTTCCAGATTGTGCTTCAGTCTGGGTGATTTTTTTGTGTTGTTTTTTTTGTCTTGGCTTGCTCTGTTCAGCAGCCAACTCAGAAGGATTTGCAGGTCATTCTTCTGCTGTTCAGTTATATGTTAATTAGCCAAAGTGGGAATGATTGGCAAGCTCCCTCTTAGAGGCCCAAAACAGCATGCTGCACTGTGGTCCTGTAGCACATAGGTCCATCTTGGACATCATTCCCAGTGCCTTCAATCCCCAGGAAGAGCTCAGTGCTCCATGTCCCCAGTGCAGCCGTGTGCCCCTGCGTGCTGCGGGCGCTGGCAGAGGAGGAGGCTCTCCCCAAAGGAGTGAGCCTGCCTTCCCAGCTCCTGCTGCAGGAGTTCCACTGCTCTCCCAGGCTCTTCCTTTCTCTTCACCAGTCTTTCCCTGAGCAGAGGTGACCCCTCTTCCTCAGAACACACCAAGTCTCCCCACAGGGAGCTGCCCACCAGCTGGTGGTGAGCTGCTGCCTGGTGCTTTGTGGTCTCTCTGTAGCTGCAGGCTGTGGCGTCCTGTGGCCATCTGTGTGGGCACAACAGCCTCACACAGCTTGTGGCCTCCTCCATGGGTTCTTGTGGCCATCTGTACGGGCACCACAGCCTCCCACAGCAATGTCACCCCTCCTGGGGACAAGGCAGGAGCCACCTGCTCCCAGGCTGCTGCATGCAGAGGTACATCCCCCTGCCCATCCCATCCTGTTCCCTTGCCCCTTGCCACAGCTCCTGGTGCAGGTGAGCAGGTGCTCTCCCAGATGGAGAGCAGGAGAGGTTGGTCCCAGCTCTGGCCTGGAGTGTGGCTGTCTTCCCTTGTGGCATCTCCACAGGGTGGGGGCAGCTGGGTCACCCTAGCTGTGCTCCTTGCTGGTGGTGAGAGGCAGGGGAGGACTCCTGGAGTGGGCTCCAGCCCCATTCCTGCTGCACCTTCAGCTGCTCCCCCACAGCTCTGCTGAGGAACAGGGACAGCACCATCCCTGTGCTGCCACCACCCCTCTGCATGCCACCTTGGTGGAGACAGTGGAGCTCTTGGTTGGGCTTGGAGCTAGCTTTCCATGGCAGCACCTGCTTTTCAGTCTCAGGCCCTGCTGCTGGCACAGCCCTCTCCTCTGAGACGTGAGGAGGTGGCCACAGGAGAGCTGTGCCTGCAGCCCCACAGCTCTGCTTCCCTGCACTTCTGTGGCTTTGGGGTTTGGAGGCCCCTCATTAAGGAAATGGAAACAAGGCAAGTTCCTGGCTGCATGAGATGGGGCATTAATGGCACAGACAGCCCAGGAGTTTGACCTTACAGACACAGGAATTGTGTCTGCAAATGCTTTCACTGCGCTGGGTTTGGGTTTGCTGATCAGGGAGTTAGTCACGAGGGTGGTGGTTTGTTTTGATCATCCTTCCTGGCCTCAGTCCCGCAGTTGCTGCACTGATTAAATTAGGATTCACCCTTGGAGGACTCTACTCCTCTGGATTTGATGTAGATCTCTCTGTTCTGATATGTGAGGCTGCTAACACGGAGTCACAGTACCTGATACTGCAGGGGGTGATTCCAGAGGATGCACTTCCCTTCAGCTGTCCTGTAATTCCAGGGTCTGCAGGGCAGAATATGTAATTGCTGAGGTGAAAAGGTTTGCTGGGCTAAGCCTGCCCTGCTCCAGACAGTTACACATCAGCAGGGGTAGTCAGGTTGGTGCCATTTCCTCATGGTAATTGTGCTTTCACTGCAGCCATGTGAGAATCCTTTTCCCTGGAAAGCAGCTGGCAGGAAGGTTTGTTACTGTTTTTGGAAACCACCTGTGCTGAGCCCAGGGGTTTTGGGAGCCCCCAGGCATCCTGCTGCAGGACATCCTGACAGACAGATGGAATAGTCCATACAAGTGGAATGGGGAAGCAAAACTTCAGGCAGGGGAAGCTGTGGTCACTAACTGAATTAATGAGGAAAATTCCCAATAGCCAGCAGTCTGGCAGAGTCCATCTGCTCTGGTTTGTGGTGACACTGGTGTATGCTGTGTTTGCTTATCCATGCATTTCTGAGTGGGGGCAAGAGAAGAGGATTTCAGGGCTTTCAGGAGCTAGATGTCAAAAGATACCAGTAATTCCCCAGGAATCTGGAACTGCTTCCCACTTTCTTGAGCTTTCAGAAGCCAGACAGACATCTGGACATCCCATACATGCTTGCACTGTGTGTTCACCAGCTCTCAACTGCTTGGACCTGGCACAGAGGCTGCTGCCAGGCTGGAATTTCCTGATTTTAGTAATTTAGTTGCCTTCCAGGAATCCCTGATATGTCAGATACCATCTGAAGTGGGTATTTGTCAAGCTGGCCCCTGCTCTGGTTTTTTTTTTTTTTGTGATCACCAGTGTCACAGTCAGTGCAAGGCAGGAGCCAGCAGCCTGGTGCTCAGTTCTGCTGCTCCCTGCCTGCTCCCAGGGTTCCTTCTTGAGTGTCTCTGTTTGCTGCTTTCACTCATTTGTGCTCTCTTTGCACCACTGCTGACAGGCAGATGAGGATTTCCTGCCTGTCTGTCGACCTGCCAGGCTTCTGCTTTCCCTCTGGTACTCTTCAGAAACAGATGATAAACTCTTTAGAACAGAAAGTTGCCGAAATCTAATGAACCTTTTCTTGACCTTGACGTGCCTCTGACATTTCAGTGTTTGCCCAGTTGTTTCTGGGCTGTGTGAATAGCATGTCAGGAGATGGTGAGCAGGTTTTTGATGTATGAGTACATCTTCAGTTTACTGGATATTAAGAGATTGAGAGAGGGAACAGCACCTCATCAGTGGGGCTTTTTGCCATGATGTTGGCATGAAAAAATACTTCTTGTGCCACAGAGTATTGCTAGACTGGGTCTTGAGGTGTAATTGCATCCAAGATAGGCAAGGAGCTGTGAAAGCAGAGCAAATGAGAAGTGGCCTTCTCATTTGGCTGTGTTGGCAGAATTTGTCCACGGGAATACAGAATTGCACAAAGGATCTTGGTGTTGATGCATGTTCTTATCTGGAAAATGCCAATAACTGGTTCTGCTTCAACCTCTTGCAGGAAAGGAAGAAAAAGTTTGAGAAGGATGGTGAGAAGTTTTACTCTATGCTGGATCGCCACTTGCATTTGTCTTCCAAAAAGAAGGAATCTCAGTTACAGGAGGTGTGTATGGAATTTTTCTCAGAGTTAGGTCCAGAAGCAACAGCACCTAGGTTTTAAAAGAAGGGAGAGGAATCATCCCTTCCAGTAACCTGTTGAAATTGATAATCAGTGAAATCTACCCAAAGCCTGGATTCTCTGTGAGACCGGGGAGATCAACTTCATAGTTCTCCTGGGTCTGTTGGATGCTGGTAGTGGCTTTAGACATTGTCATTGCTTGTTGTCACCTTGATGGTGAAGGGCAGTGACCAGTGGCACTGGCACAGCTGGGGAGTGGCCACCCTTTCACCTGGGGGAAGTGCTCTGGCTGAAAAGTAACCAGTTATTATTCCTTTTGTTGGCCTGGCATCCTGCCTTGCTGCTGGTGCCTTTGGGTGCCTGTGGGGGCAGGCAGAGGAGGGGGGTTCCTTCCAGCTGGTGCTGCTGCAGGCACATTGCAGCAAAGAAGGAAACCCAGCTGTTCCAGCCCACACCAGAGCAGCTGGATCTGGTCAGATCTGTCAGACCAGTTGTCAAATGAACCTATGAGCATGTCTGCAAGGCTCTGGTGTGTGAGCTCTGGGAGCATTGTGTGCTCCTGCCACTGCTGCAGCTCCAGAATTGCTGGTTCTGGGACACAGATGGAGTCAGGCAAGAGGGTGGTGATGGTGGCCTTGTCAGGAGAAGAGGTTTGTGCTAAAATAATAAATGAGCTTTGGGAAAACCTTGTCCTTGGAGAGTGAGAAGAGGTTTTGGACCCTTGAATGAAAGGGAGCAAGAAATGGTCAGACTTAGAAGAATATCCAGAGTTCCAGTTCACAGCTGGACACCAGACAGGTTTTTAGTGAGGACTGAATTATGTGTGGGCTGACAGACAAAAGCAAGTCAAATATTTTCAAACTACATGTGATGTATTTTCTTTTTCCACCTTTCCCTCTTTCTTCCAGGCTGACCTTCAGGTGGACAAAGAGAGACACAATTTCTTTGAGTCCTCCCTCGAGTACGTGTACCAGATCCAGGAAGTACAAGAAAGCAAGAAATTCAGTATTGTGGAGCCGGTAGGAGTTTCCTTTTCTCTCAGTCTCATTGGTTGATTCTCAGATGTGCTGGCAGTGGCAGGAAGGGATGAGTTTCCAGGCTGGATTAGGTCCTGTGGGGCAGGAGTTAACCCTGCACCCTTGGCTTGCTGCAACTTGATAGCCTTAGTGGTGCTTGGAGCACTGTGAAGCCCCAGTCCTGTTTCTTCTGGCTGTCTGTGGATCCTGAGGAACAGGTTGAACACTGTACAGAGCTACAGGTCTTGTTATGGCTTATCCTGGCCCCCTTGGGTTTGGTAAGTACTGTCTGCAGAGGGACAGACCTGCCCTGCTCACCTGTGCCAGCCTGGCCTGCAGGGTCCCAGCCCAGGGTGGTGGCTCTGCCCCAGTGCCAGCTGCAGTGGAGTGTGGGATCCTGTGGATCTTGTGGATGAGCACTCTGCAGATCTTCTCTGGGTCTCCCTGCAGGCTCTTTCCTTCTGGGTGTTTTTTTCAGACAGATGTGTGGGTGGTACCTTGGGCTTTAGGAACACTGTGGTGGATAAGCTGTACCAAGGCTGGCATTCCAAAGTTGTGAGGAAAAAATATTTGTATATGTAATTTCTGTAACCCCACACTCTGTCCATCCCTGCTTCCATTATAAACACAGAAGTTCAGTGTGTCACTTCCCCCCATTGCAGGTGCTGGCATTTCTCCACAGCCTCTTCACTTACAACAACCTGACAGTGGAGCTGACGCAGGATTTCCTCCCATACAAGCAGCAGCTCCAGCTCAGCCTGCAGAACGTGAGTCCCTGCCCAGCTGAAGGACTTTTCTTTGTGACTTCTATTCTCATTTGGATTTACACACCTCTGATGGCAAGGTCTTTCCACCCAAGCAGTCTGGCCATGTTTGCATTGTTGCAGATACCGTTATTTCCTTCTCAGTTCATGTGGGTTTTCCCCTCTCCTGCATGGGACAGTTCCCATGTCTGTGAAATTATTTTCTCTGGAAGGGGCTACTGCAGTTGCATCATTTAACCTGGTGCATAAACAAGCCTGAGATTTTCTTTCAGTTTCACAAGATTGAAATTGTACTCTAAGGCCTCTAACCTTGATCTTAATGGTATTGGCTTCCTACAGGCTTGCTACGTGCTTTGGTAAGCTCCTCTGTTGGCCAAGTGTGTTCATGGGGTAGAATATCTGAGTCCTTTTTTTTTATCCTCAGTCTTTCCTGTCTGTTCTTCATTTCTGTGGAACAACAGCCATAAATCTGAGCCAAGATGGTTTTGCTGGTGGCTCATTAATTGGTCCAGGTAGTACTCCATCAAAATGCCTGGATTTTGTACCCCCTGTTGATGTGACTCTTTCATCCTAAGCAGTGTAGCATGATCCTTTGGGAATCAACACCTTTGGGAGCAGAACACACCTGTTACCTGAGCAACAGTGTGAACAGGAGCTCAGCTGCTGCCTCTGCTCCAGCCAGCCTTGGAACGTGCTGAAGTTCCTTAATTAAGGGAACAAGTGGCCTCCCAGCTGTGGCACTCCAGCACCATCTCTGCACACAATGTGTCTCTTCAGTCATCCCTTAGAGCTCAGTGGTTCTTCTAGCCAGTTTCCATGTGGATTTGTGGAGTGGCTTCCATGTTTCGTACCTTGGGAACTGACTCATTTCTGCTACAGCACTGCAGATTTATCTAGGAATAAATGACCTACTGCTCACTTTTTGCTCATGTTCAAATATGTTTCTGTTTGTTTTCTGTTACCAGACAAGGAATCACTTTTCCAGCACACGGGAGGAGCTGGAAGATCTGAAGAAGAGGATGAAGGAAGCGCCTCTAACCTGCAAGCTGCCCGGGCAGCCGACCATAGAGGGCTACCTGTACACTCAGGAGAAATGTAATGGCTTTGGGATGCACCTGGATGCAACAGGGAACGTGCAGGCCTGGGCTGCCCTGACATAACCCAGCTGTGGGCTGTATTCAGCATCTCTGCCCAGGCCAGCCCTGCTGCAGGGGGTGTCAGCACTGCCAGGGCACGGCATGCCCAGGGTGTCACCTTCTGCCAGTGCCCGAGGTGTCACTGCTGCAGTGCCTGGCGAAGCACCAGCAGCCTCAGCTTTGTCAGCAGTGGCACCGAGCTTTGTCCAAGTGACTTATCTGTGACAGCACAGGGCTAATTGCCCTGCGCTCCAATGAGATGGGATTTATGACTCCAGAGCCTGGAGCTCTGGCAGGCTCTGCCTTGGCTGTGTTTTACCAGGATGAATCTGGTGTCCTGCCCAGCCTCCCTCTGGCAGCCTCTGCAGGCAGCTGAGCACAGCCAAGGTGGAACCAGTGCTGAGTTAAGCTGCTCAGAGCGAAACTTGTAATTCTGAGCAGAATCAAATCAGACCAAATACAGCTTTTTCCAAACCCTTCCTGCAGCTCTCAATGGCCATGCAGCAGGAATGCTCAGGGGACATAAGTCTATACAAAATCGTGACCTCTGAGGCTACAGACAACTTTGTAAGCATTCATTTTTAATCCTAGATAGAAATCTATTTATACAAATATATGTCTGTTTATCTTGCTTTTAAAAGAAAGCACAGTCAGTAATTTTAGATCCCAAATGTGGCATGTTCCTGCAGGCCAGTGGCTATTTGCTGCCTCTATTTATGCTTCCCTATAAATAAAGTATGAAGAGTTGTTCTTCCTGACGGTTGCAACTTAAAAACAAATTACAGGAAAAAATACCAGTTGAATTATTTCCTATAAAGGGATTCAGGTAAGAAAACAGAGAAAAGTGTCAATGAATCCCGAAATAGGAACTTCAGAGTATTTTAAAGCTGCTGTTGTCTTTATTATTGAGTTTTCACCCACAGGAAAAAGTAGTGAGGTTTGTGAAACAGACATTCAGGACATGTAGGATCCTGCCAGTGTAGGTCTTGGCTGGGCTTGGCCAAACCAGCCTGGCTTGTGGTCAGAGTCCCACAAACGCCCTTTCACCAGCAGGGAGCTGGGAGGGTGCTGAAGGCAGCTGCTGTCCTTCTCTTCCTTTCTCCTCCTCCCTTCCTCCATCTCCTCCTCTCCTCCTGCTTCTCTCTTCAGCTCCTCCCCTTTCTCCTCCTCCTCTCCTCTTATTCTCCTGGCTTTTGCCCATGGAGACATCTTCGAGGGAGATGTCCCTCGGGGCTGGCAGTGTCCATCCCCAGAGAGGAGAGGACATGTGGGCAGCACTGCCCATGCCTTGCTGACTGCACTCAGCTGCAGCCCTGTCCCTGATTCCGAACTCTCACGTGTTCTGCAGGGGCGCTGGGCATCTCCTGGGTGAAGTATTACTGCCAGTACGAAAAAGAGGCAAAAACCTTACGGATGACACCCATAGACCAGAAGCCTGGAGCTAAGCAGGTGAGTTTGATGTTGGCAAACACTGACCCAACCACCAGGCCCACCTTCCACCCATGTATGGCCTCCGTCCCCGTAACAGCTGACCCTGCAGAGGGGTGGGCTCTGTCCCCTCCCTGCCTCCACAGGGCACTTTGTCACCTGGAAGAGGCACCCCTGTGAGGAGAGGTCTCACTCCACTGTGTCCCTGGGAGCCCAGGCCCTGCAGGGCTTGGCAGCAGACCTGGGCTGTGTGACATGAGAGATACGAGACTGTGCTGGCCCGTGAGTTTGGTCTGGGGTGAAGCTGGTGCCTCTCTGGAGCAGCTGATGTTGCTCCTTCCCTGTGCACAGGGGCTGGGAGCCACAAAAACTGTGGCAGCCACTGAAGTGCCGGAATGACTCAAGGTACTATGGGAGCTACTGCTTCCAACTGCAGCATTTCCTTACCTCAGCATGTGCTCACAGCACTGGTTTGTGGTTTAATTTCTGCTCTCAGCACTGGTTCTGTGAGGCTGGGACAGTGTAGGGAGAGGAAAGGGCCGAGTTTTCCAAATTACCGACTCCATTCCGGACTCCGGGAAAAATCCGGTCCGGGTTTTCCAAATTACCGACTCCATTCCGGACTCCGGGAAAAATCCGGTCCATGTTTTCCAAATTACCGACTCCATTCCGGACTCCGGGAAAAATCCGGTCCGGGTTTTCCAGGTTGCCGACTCCATTCCGGACTCCGGGAAAAATCCGGTCCGGGTTTTCCAGGTTGCCGACTCCATTCCGGACTCCGGGAAAAATCCGGTCCGGGTTTTCCAAATTACCGACTCCATTCCGGACTCCGGGAAAAATCCGGTCCGGGTTTTCCAAATTACCGACTCCATTCCGGACTCCGGGGAAAATCCGGTCCGGGTTTTCCAGGTTGCCGACTCCATTCCGGACTCCGGGAAAAATCCGGTCCGGGTTTTCCAGGTTGCCGACTCCATTCCGGACTCCGGGAAAAATCCGGTCCGGGTTTTCCAGGTTGCCGACTCCATTCCGGACTCCGGGAAAAATCCGGTCCGGGTTTTCCAGGTTGCCGACTCCATTCCGGACTCCGGGAAAAATCCGGTCCGGGTTTTCCGAATTGCCGACTCCATTCCGGACTCCGGGAAAAATCCGGTCCGGGTTTTCCAAATTACCGACTCCATTCCGGACTCCGGGGAAAATCCGGTCCGGGTTTTCCAGGTTGCCGACTCCATTCCGGACTCCGGGAAAAATCCGGTCCGGGTTTTCCAAATTACCGACTCCATTCCGGACTCCGGGAAAAATCCGGTCCGGGTTTTCCAGGTTGCTGACTCCATTCCGGACTCCGGGGAAAATCCGGTCCGGGTTTTCCAGGTTGCCGACTCCATTCTGGACTCCGGGGAAAATCCGGTCCGGGTTTTCCAGGTTGCCGACTCCATTCCGGACTCCGGGAAAAATCCGGTCCGGGTTTTCCAGGTTGCCGACTCCATTCCGGACTCCGGGAAAAATCCGGTCCGGGTTTTCCAGGTTGCCGACTCCATTCCGGACTCCGGGAAAAATCCGGTCCGGGTTTTCCAGGTTGCCGACTCCATTCCGGACTCCGGGAAAAATCCGGTCCGGGTTTTCCAGGTTGCCGACTCCATTCCGGACTCCGGGAAAAATCCGGTCCGGGTTTTCCAGGTTGCCGACTCCATTCCGGACTCCGGGAAAAATCCGGTCCGGGTTTTCCAAATTACCGACTCCATTCCGGACTCCGAGAAAAATCCGGTCCGGGTTTTCCAGGTTGCCGACTCCATTCCGGACTTCGGGAACAATCCGGTCCGGGTTTTCCAGGTTGCCGACTCCATTCCGGACTCCGGGAAAAATCCGGTCCGGGTTTTCCAAATTACCGACTCCATTCCGGACTCCGGGAAAAATCCGGTCCGGGTTTTCCAAATTACCGACTCCATTCCGGACTCCGGGAAAAATCCGGTCCGGGTTTTCCAGGTTGCCGACTCCATTCCGGACTCCGGGGAAAATCCGGTCCGGGTTTTCCAGGTTGCCGACTCCATTCCGGACTCCGGGAAAAATCCGGTCCGGGTTTTCCAGGTTGCCGACTCCATTCCGGACTCCGGGAACAATCCGGTCCGGGTTTTCCAGGTTGCCGACTCCATTCCGGACTCCGGGAAAAATCCGGTCCGGGTTTTCCAGGTTGCCGACTCCATTCCGGACTCCGGGGAAAATCCGGTCCGGGTTTTCCAAATTGCCGACTCCATTCCGGACTCTGGGAAAAATCCGGTCCGGGTTTTCCAAATTACCGACTCCATTCCGGACTCCGGGGAAAATCCGGTCCGGGTTTTCCAGGTTGCCGACTCCATTCCGGACTCCGGGAAAAATCCGGTCCGGGTTTTCCAGGTTGCCGACTCCATTCCGGACTCCGGGAAAAATCCGGTCCGGGTTTTCCAAATTACCGACTCCATTCCGGACTCCGGGAAAAATCCGGTCCGGGTTTTCCAAATTACCGACTCCATTCCGGACTCCGGGGAAAATCCGGTCCGGGTTTTCCAGGTTGCCGACTCCATTCCGGACTCCGGGAAAAATCCGGTCCGGGTTTTCCAGGTTGCCGACTCCATTCCGGACTCCGGGAAAAATCCGGTCCGGGTTTTCCGAATTGCCGACTCCATTCCGGACTCCGGGAAAAATCCGGTCCGGGTTTTCCAAATTACCGACTCCATTCCGGACTCCGGGAAAAATCCGGTCCATGTTTTCCAAATTACCGACTCCATTCCGGACTCCGGGAAAAATCCGGTCCGGGTTTTCCAGGTTGCCGACTCCATTCCGGACTCCGGGAAAAATCCGGTTCGGGTTTTCCAGGTTGCCGACTCCATTCCGGACTCCGGGAAAAATCCGGTCCGGGTTTTCCAAATTACCGACTCCATTCCGGACTCCGGGGAAAATCCGGTCCGGGTTTTCCAGGTTGCCGACTCCATTCCGGACTCCGGGAAAAATCCGGTCCGGGTTTTCCGAATTGCCGACTCCATTCCGGACTCCGGGAAAAATCCGGTCCGGGTTTTCCAAATTACCGACTCCATTCCGGACTCCGGGAAAAATCCGGTCCATGTTTTCAAACTTACCGACTCCATTCCGGACTCCGGGAAAAATCCGGTCCGGGTTTTCCAGGTTGCCGACTCCATTCCGAACTCCGGGAAAAATCCGGTCCGGGTTTTCCAGGTTGCCGACTCCATTCCGGACTCCGGGAAAAATCCGGTCCGGGTTTTCCAGGTTGCCGACTCCATTCCGGACTCCGGGAAAAATCCGGTCCGGGTTTTCCAAATTACCGACTCCATTCCGGACTCCGGGAAAAATCCGGTCCGGGTTTTCCAGGTTGCCGACTCCATTCCGGACTCCGGGGAAAATCCGGTCCGGGTTTTCCAGGTTGCCGACTCCATTCCGGACTCCGGGAAAAATCCGGTCCGGGTTTTCCAGGTTGCCGACTCCATTCCGGACTCCGGGAAAAATCCGGTCCGGGTTTTCCAAATTACCGACTCCATTCCGGACTCCGGGAAAAATCCGGTCCGGGTTTTCCAGGTTGCCGACTCCATTCCGGATTCCGGGAAAAATCCGGTCCGGGTTTTCCAGGTTGCCGACTCCATTCCGGACTCCGGGAAAAATCCGGTCCGGGTTTTCCAAATTACCGACTCCATTCCGGACTCCGGGAAAAATCCGGTCCGGGTTTTCCAGGTTGCCGACTCCATTCCGGACTCCGGGAAAAATCCGGTCCGGGTTTTCCAAATTACCGACTCCATTCCGGACTCCGGGAAAAATCCGGTCCGGGTTTTCCAGGTTGCCGACTCCATTCCGGACTCCGGGAAAAATCCGGTCCGGGTTTTCCAGGTTGCCGACTCCATTCCGGACTCCGGGAAAAATCCGGTCCGGGTTTTCCAAATTACCGACTCCATTCCGGACTCCGGGAAAAATCCGGTCCGGGTTTTCCAAATTACCGACTCCATTCCGGACTCCGGGGAAAATCCGGTCCGGGTTTTCCAGGTTGCCGACTCCATTCCGGACTCCGGGAAAAATCCGGTCCGGGTTTTCCAGGTTGCCGACTCCATTCCGGACTCCGGGAAAAATCCGGTCCGGGTTTTCCAGGTTGCCGACTCCATTCCGGACTCCGGGAAAAATCCGGTCCGGGTTTTCCAGGTTGCCGACTCCATTCCGGACTCCGGGAAAAATCCGGTCCGGGTTTTCCAAATTACCGACTCCATTCCGGACTCCGGGAAAAATCCGGTCCGGGTTTTCCAGGTTGCCGACTCCATTCCGGACTCCGGGAAAAATCCGGTCCGGGTTTTCCAAATTACCGACTCCATTCCGGACTCCGGGAAAAATCCGGTCCGGGTTTTCCAAATTACCGACTCCATTCCGGACTCCGGGAAAAATCCGGTCCGGGTTTTCCAAATTACCGACTCCATTCCGGACTCCGGGAAAAATCCGGTCCATGTTTTCCAAATTACCGACTCCATTCCGGACTCCGGGAAAAATCCGGTCCGGGTTTTCCAGGTTGCCGACTCCATTCCGGACTTCGGGGAAAATCCGGTCCGGGTTTTCCAGGTTGCCGACTCCATTCCGGACTCCGGGGAAAATCCGGTCCGGGTTTTCCAGGTTGCCGACTCCATTCCGGACTCCGGGAAAAATCCGGTCCGGGTTTTCCAGGTTGCCGACTCCATTCCGGACTCCGGGAAAAATCCGGTCCGGGTTTTCCAGGTTGCCGACTCCATTCCGGACTCCGGGAAAAATCCGGTCCGGGTTTTCCAGGTTGCCGACTCCATTCCGGACTCCGGGAAAAATCCGGTCCGGGTTTTCCAGGTTGCCGACTCCATTCCGGACTCCGGGAAAAATCCGGTCCGGGTTTTCCAGGTTGCCGACTCCATTCCGGACTCCGGGAAAAATCCGGTCCGGGTTTTCCAAATTACCGACTCCATTCCGGACTCCGGGGAAAATCCGGTCCAGGTTTTCCAGGTTGCCGACTCCATTCCGGACTCCGGGAAAAATCCGGTCCGGGTTTTCCGAATTGCCGACTCCATTCCGGACTCCGGGAAAAATCCGGTCCGGGTTTTCCAGGTTGCCGACTCCATTCCGGACTCCGGGAAAAATCCGGTCCGGGTTTTCCAGGTTGCCGACTCCATTCCGGACTCCGGGAAAAATCCGGTCCGGGTTTTCCAAATTACCGACTCCATTCCGGACTCCGGGGAAAATCCGGTCCGGGTTTTCCAACTTACCGAATCCATTCCGGACTCCGGGAAAAATCCGGTCCGGGTTTTCCAGGTTGCCAACTCCATTCCGGACTCCGGGAAAAATCCGGTCCGGGTTTTCCAACTTACCGACTCCATTCCGGACTCCGAGAAAAATCCGGTCCGGGTTTTCCAGGTTGCCGACTCCATTCCGGACTCCGGGAAAAATCCAGTCCGGGTTTTCCAGGTTGCCGACTCCATTCCGGACACCGGGAAAAATCCGGTCCGGGTTTTCCAAATTACCGACTCCATTCCGGACTCCGGGAAAAATCCGGTCCGGGTTTTCCAGGTTGCCGACTCCATTCCGGACTCCGGGAAAAATCCGGTCCGGGTTTTCCAGGTTGCCGACTCCATTCCGGACTCCGGGAAAAATCCGGTCCGGGTTTTCCAGGTTGCCGACTCCATTCCGGACTCCGGGAAAAATCCGGTCCGGGTTTTCCAAATTACCGACTCCATTCCGGACTCCGGGAAAAATCCGGTCCGGGTTTTCCAGGTTGCCGACTCCATTCCGGACTCCGGGAAAAATCCGGTCCGGGTTTTCCAAATTACCGACTCCATTCCGGACTCCGGGAAAAATCCGGTCCGGGTTTTCCAGGTTGCCGACTCCATTCCGGACTCCGGGAAAAATCCGGTCCGGGTTTTCCAGGTTGCCGACTCCATTCCGGACTCCGGGAAAAATCCGGTCCGGGTTTTCCAAATTACCGACTCCATTCCGGACTCCGGGAACAATCCGGTCCGGGTTTTCCAGGTTGCCGACTCCATTCCGGACTCCGGGAAAAATCCGGTCCGGGTTTTTCAGGTTGCCGACTCCATTCCGGACTCCGGGAAAAATCCGGTCCGGGTTTTCCAGGTTGCCGACTCCATTCCGGACTCCGGGGAAAATCCGGTCCGGGTTTTCCAGGTTGCCGACTCCATTCCGGACTCCGGGAAAAATCCGGTCCGGGTTTTCCAAATTACCGACTCCATTCCGGACTCCGGGAAAAATCCGGTCCGGGTTTTCCAAATTACCGACTCCATTCCGGACTCCGGGAAAAATCCGGTCCGGGTTTTCCAACTTACCGACTCCATTCCGGACTCCGGGAAAAATCCGGTCCGGGTTTTCCAGGTTGCCGACTCCATTCCGGACTCCGGGAAAAATCCGGTCCGGGTTTTCCAGGTTGCCGACTCCATTCCGGACTCCGGGAAAAATCCGGTCCGGGTTTTCCAAATTACCGACTCCATTCCGGACTCCGGGAAAAATCCGGTCCGGGTTTTCCAAATTACCGACTCCATTCCGGACTCCGGGGAAAATCCGGTCCGGGTTTTCCAGGTTGCCGACTCCATTCCGGACTCCGGGAAAAATCCGGTCCGGGTTTTCCAGGTTGCCGACTCCATTCCGGACTCCGGGAAAAATCCGGTCCGGGTTTTCCAAATTACCGACTCCATTCCGGACTCCGGGAAAAATCCGGTCCATGTTTTCCAAATTACCGACTCCATTCCGGACTCCGGGAAAAATCCGGTCCGGGTTTTGCAGGTTGCCGACTCCATTCCGGACTCCGGGAAAAATCCGGTCCATGTTTTCCAAATTACCGACTCCATTCCGGACTCCGGGGAAAATCCGGTCCGGGTTTTCCAGGTTGCCGACTCCATTCCGGACTCCGGGAAAAATCCGGTCCGGGTTTTCCAGGTTGCCGACTCCATTCCGGACTCCGGGAAAAATCCGGTCCGGGTTTTCCAGGTTGCCGACTCCATTCCGGACTCCGGGAAAAATCCGGTCCGGGTTTTCCAACTTACCGACTCCATTCCGGACTCCGGGAAAAATCCGGTCCGGGTTTTCCAGGTTGCCGACTCCATTCCGGACTCCGGGGAAAATCCGGTCCGGGTTTTCCAAATTACCGACTCCATTCCGGACTCCGGGAAAAATCCGGTCCATGTTTTCCAAATTACCGACTCCATTCCGGACTCCGGGAAAAATCCGGTCCGGGTTTTCCAGGTTGCCGACTCCATTCCGGACTCCGGGAAAAATCCGGTCCGGGTTTTCCAGGTTGCCGACTCCATTCCGGACTCCGGGAAAAATCCGGTCCGGGTTTTCCAACTTACCGACTCCATTCCGGACTCCGGGAAAAATCCGGTCCGGGTTTTCCAGGTTGCCGACTCCATTCCGGACTCCGGGAAAAATCCGGTCCGGGTTTTCCAAATTACCGACTCCATTCCGGACTCCGGGAAAAATCCGGTCCATGTTTTCCAAATTACCGACTCCATTCCGGACTCCGGGAAAAATCCGGTCCGGGTTTTGCAGGTTGCCGACTCCATTCCGGACTCCGGGAAAAATCCGGTCCATGTTTTCCAAATTACCGACTCCATTCCGGACTCCGGGGAAAATCCGGTCCGGGTTTTCCAGGTTGCCGACTCCATTCCGGACTTCGGGGAAAATCCGGTCAGGGTTTTCCAGGTTGCCGACTCCATTCCGGACTCCGGGAAAAATCCGGTCCGGGTTTTCCAGGTTGCCGACTCCATTCCGGACTCCGGGAAAAATCCGGTCCGGGTTTTCCAGGTTGCCGACTCCATTCCGGACTCCGGGAAAAATCCGGTCTGGGTTTTCCAGGTTGCCGACTCCATTCCGGACTCCGGGAAAAATCCGGTCCGGGTTTTCCAAATTACCGACTCCATTCCGGACTCCGGGGAAAATCCGGTCCGGGTTTTCCAGGTTGCCGACTCCATTCCGGACTCCGGGAAAAATCCGGTCCGGGTTTTCCGAATTGCCGACTCCATTCCGGACTCCGGGAAAAATCCGGTCCGGGTTTTCCAGGTTGCCGACTCCATTCCGGACTCCGGGAAAAATCCGGTCCGGGTTTTCCAGGTTGCCGACTCCATTCCGGACTCCGGGAAAAATCTGGTCCGGGTTTTCCAAATTACCGACTCCATTCCGGACTCCGGGGAAAATCCGGTCCGGGTTTTCCAGGTTGCCGAATCCATTCCGGACTCCGGGAAAAATCCGGTCCGGGTTTTCCAGGTTGCCGACTCCATTCCGGACTCCGGGGAAAATCCGGTCCGGGTTTTCCAGGTTGCCGACTCCATTCCGGACTCCGGGGAAAATCCGGTCCGGGTTTTCCAGGTTGCCGACTCCATTCCGGACTCCGGGAAAAATCCGGTCCGGGTTTTCCAAATTACCGACTCCATTCCGGACTCCGGGGAAAATCCGGTCCGGGTTTTCCAAATTACCGACTCCATTCCGGACTCCGGGAAAAATCCGGTCCGGGTTTTCCAGGTTGCCGACTCCATTCCGGACTCCGGGGAAAATCCGGTCCGGGTTTTCCAGGTTGCCGACTCCATTCCGGACTCCGGGAAAAATCCGGTCCGGGTTTTCCAGGTTGCCGACTCCATTCCGGACTCCGGGAAAAATCCGGTCCGGGTTTTCCAGGTTGCCGACTCCATTCCGGACTCCGGGAAAAATCCGGTCCGGGTTTTCCAAATTACCGACTCCATTCCGGACTCCGGGAAAAATCCGGTCCGGGTTTTCCAGGTTGCCGACTCCATTCCGGACTCCGGGAAAAATCCGGTCCGGGTTTTTCAGGTTGCCGACTCCATTCCGGACTCCGGGAAAAATCCAGTCCGGGTTTTCCAGGTTGCCGACTCCATTCCGGACTCCGGGGAAAATCCGGTCCGGGTTTTCCAGGTTGCCGACTCCATTCCGGACTCCGGGGAAAATCCGGTTCGGGTTTTGCAGGTTGCCGACTCCATTCCGGACTCCGGGAAAAATCCGGTCCGGGTTTTCCAGGTTGCCGACTCCATTCCGGACTCCGGGAAAAATCCGGTCCGGGTTTTCCAGGTTGCCGACTCCATTCCGGACTCCGGGAAAAATCCGGTCCGGGTTTTCCAGGTTGCCGACTCCATTCCGGACTCCGGGAAAAATCCGGTCCGGGTTTTCCAAATTACCGACTCCATTCCGGACTCCGGGGAAAATCCGGTCCGGGTTTTCCAGGTTGCCGACTCCATTCCGGACTCCGGGAAAAATCCGGTCCGGGTTTTCCAAATTACCGACTCCATTCCGGACTCCGGGAAAAATCCGGTCCATGTTTTCCAAATTACCGACTCCATTCCGGACTCCGGGAAAAATCCGGTCCGGGTTTTCCAGGTTGCCGACTCCATTCCGGACTCCGGGGAAAATCCGGTCCGGGTTTTCCAGGTTGCCGACTCCATTCCGGACTCCGGGAAAAATCCGGTCCGGGTTTTCCAGGTTGCCGACTCCATTCCGGACTCCGGGAAAAATCCGGTCCGGGTTTTCCAGGTTGCCGACTCCATTCCGGACTCCGGGAAAAATCCGGTCCGGGTTTTCCAGGTTGCCGACTCCATTCCGGACTCCGGGAAAAATCCGGTCCGGGTTTTCCAGGTTGCCGACTCCATTCCGGACTCCGGGAAAAATCCGGTCCGGGTTTTCCAGGTTGCCGACTCCATTCCGGACTCCGGGAAAAATCTGGTCCGGGTTTTCCAAATTACCGACTCCATTCCGGACTCCGGGGAAAATCCGGTCCGGGTTTTCCAACTTACCGAATCCATTCCGGACTCCGGGAAAAATCCGGTCCGGGTTTTCCAGGTTGCCAACTCCATTCCGGACCCCGGGAAAAATCCGGTCCGGGTTTTCCAAATTACCGACTCCATTCCCGACTCCGGGAAAAATCCGGTCCGGGTTTTCCAGGTTGCCGACTCCATTCCGGACTCCGGGGAAAATCCGGTCCGGGTTTTCCAAATTGCCGACTCCATTCCGGACTCCGGGAAAAATCCAGTCCGGGTTTTCCAGGTTACCGACTCCATTCCGGACTCCGGGAAAAATCCGGTCCGGGTTTTCCAGGTTACCGACTCCATTCCGGACTCCGGGAAAAATCCGGTCCGGGTTTTCCAGGTTGCCGACTCCATTCCGGACTCCGGGAAAAATCCGGTCCGGGTTTTCCAAATTACCGACTCCATTCCGGACTCCGGGGAAAATCCGGTCCGGGTTTTCCAGGTTGCCGACTCCATTCCGGACTCCGGGGAAAATCCGGTCCGGGTTTTCCAGGTTGCCGACTCCATTCCGGACTCCGGGAAAAATCCGGTCCGGGTTTTCCAGGTTGCCGACTCCATTCCGGACTCCGGGAAAAATCCGGTCCGGGTTTTCCATGTTGCCGACTCCATTCCGGACTCCGGGAAAAATCCGGTCCGGGTTTTCCAGGTTGCCGACTCCATTCCGGACTCCGGGAAAAATCCGGTCCGGGTTTTCCAGGTTGCCGACTCCATTCCGGACTCCGGGAAAAATCCGGTCCGGGTTTTCCAGGTTGCCGACTCCATTCCGGACTCCGGGGAAAATCCGGTCCGGGTTTTCCAGGTTGCCGACTCCATTCCGGACTCCGGGAAAAATCCGGTCCGGGTTTTCCAACTTACCGACTCCATTCCGGACTCCGGGAAAAATCCGGTCCGGGTTTTCCAGGTTGCCGACTCCATTCCGGACTCCGGGAAAAATCCGGTCCGGGTTTTCCAAATTACCGACTCCATTCCGGACTCCGGGAAAAATCCGGTCCGGGTTTTGCAGGTTGCCGACTCCATTCCGGACTCCGGGAAAAATCCGGTCCATGTTTTCCAAATTACCGACTCCATTCCGGACTCCGGGGAAAATCCGGTCCGGGTTTCCCAGGTTGCCGACTCCATTCCGGACTCCGGGAAAAATCCGGTCCGGGTTTTCCAGGTTGCCGACTCCATTCCGGACTCCGGGAAAAATCCGGTCCGGGTTTTCCAGGTTGCCGACTCCATTCCGGACTCCGGGAAAAATCCGGTCCGGGTTTTCCAGGTTGCCGACTCCATTCCGGACTCCGGGAAAAATCCGGTCCGGGTTTTCCAGGTTGCCGACTCCATTCCGGACTCCGGGAAAAATCCGGTCCGGGTTTTCCAGGTTGCCGACTCCATTCCGGACTCCGGGAAAAATCCGGTCCGGGTTTTCCAGGTTGCCGACTCCATTCCGGACTCCGGGGAAAATCCGGTCCGGGTTTTCCAGGTTGCCGACTCCATTCCGGACTCCGGGAAAAATCCGGTCCGGGTTTTCCAGGTTGCCGACTCCATTCCGGACTCCGGGAAAAATCCGGTCCGGGTTTTCCAGGTTGCCGACTCCATTCCGGACTCCGGGAAAAATCCGGTCCGGGTTTTCCAACTTACCGACTCCATTCCGGACTCCGGGAAAAATCCGGTCCGGGTTTTCCGAATTGCCGACTCCATTCCGGACTCCGGGAAAAATCCGGTCCGGGTTTTCCAGGTTGCCGACTCCATTCCGGACTCCGGGAAAAATCCGGTCCGGGTTTTCCAGGTTGCCGACTCCATTCCGGACTCCGGGAAAAATCCGGTCCGGGTTTTCCAAATTACCGACTCCATTCCGGACTCCGGGGAAAATCCGGTCCGGGTTTTCCAGGTTGCCGAATCCATTCCGGACTCCGGGAAAAATCCGGTCCGGGTTTTCCAGGTTGCCAACTCCATTCCGGACTCCGGGAAAAATCCGGTCCGGGTTTTCCAAATTACCGACTCCATTCCGGACTCCGGGAAAAATCCGGTCCGGGTTTTCCAGGTTGCCGACTCCATTCCGGACTCCGGGAAAAATCCGGTCCGGGTTTTTCAGGTTGCCGACTCCATTCCGGACTCCGGGAAAAATCCGGTCCGGGTTTTCCAGGTTGCCGACTCCATTCCGGACTCCGGGGAAAATCCGGTCCGGGTTTTCCAGGTTGCCGACTCCATTCCGGACTCCGGGAAAAATCCGGTCCGGGTTTTCCAAATTACCGACTCCATTCCGGACTCCGGGAAAAATCCGGTCCGGGTTTTCCAAATTACCGACTCCATTCCGGACTCCGGGGAAAATCCGGTTCGGGTTTTGCAGGTTGCCGACTCCATTCCGGACTCCGGGAAAAATCCGGTCCGGGTTTTCCAGGTTGCCGACTCCATTCCGGACTCCGGGAAAAATCCGGTCCGGGTTTTCCAGGTTGCCGACTCCATTCCGGACTCCGGGGAAAATCCGGTCCGGGTTTTCCAGGTTGCCGACTCCATTCCGGACTCCGGGAAAAATCCGGTCCGGGTTTTCCAAATTACCGACTCCATTCCGGACTCCGGGGAAAATCCGGTCCGGGTTTTCCAGGTTGCCGACTCCATTCCGGACTCCGGGAAAAATCCGGTCCGGGTTTTCCAAATTACCGACTCCATTCCGGACTCCGGGAAAAATCCGGTCCATGTTTTCCAAATTACCGACTCCATTCCGGACTCCGGGAAAAATCCGGTCCGGGTTTTCCAGGTTGCCGACTCCATTCCGGACTCCGGGGAAAATCCGGTCCGGGTTTTCCAGGTTGCCGACTCCATTCCGGACTCCGGGAAAAATCCGGTCCGGGTTTTCCAGGTTGCCGACTCCATTCCGGACTCCGGGAAAAATCCGGTCCGGGTTTTCCAGGTTGCCGACTCCATTCCGGACTCCGGGAAAAATCCGGTCCGGGTTTTCCAGGTTGCCGACTCCATTCCGGACTCCGGGAAAAATCCGGTCCGGGTTTTCCAGGTTGCCGACTCCATTCCGGACTCCGGGAAAAATCCGGTCCGGGTTTTCCAGGTTGCCGACTCCATTCCGGACTCCGGGAAAAATCCGGTCCGGGTTTTCCAAATTACCGACTCCATTCCGGACTCCGGGGAAAATCCGGTCCGGGTTTTCCAGGTTGCCGACTCCATTCCGGACTCCGGGAAAAATCCGGTCCGGGTTTTCCGAATTGCCGACTCCATTCCGGACTCCGGGAAAAATCCAGTCCGGGTTTTCCAGGTTGCCGACTCCATTCCGGACTCCGGGAAAAATCCGGTCCGGGTTTTCCAGGTTGCCGACTCCATTCCGGACTCCGGGAAAAATCCGGTCCGGGTTTTCCAAATTACCGACTCCATTCCGGACTCCGGGGAAAATCCGGTCCGGGTTTTCCAACTTACCGAATCCATTCCGGACTCCGGGAAAAATCCGGTCCGGGTTTTCCAGGTTGCCAACTCCATTCCGGACCCCGGGAAAAATCCGGTCCGGGTTTTCCAAATTACCGACTCCATTCCGGACTCCGGGAAAAATCCGGTCCGGGTTTTCCAGGTTGCCGACTCCATTCCGGACTCCGGGGAAAATCCGGTCCGGGTTTTCCAAATTGCCGACTCCATTCCGGACTCCGGGAAAAATCCGGTCCGGGTTTTCCAGGTTACCGACTCCATTCCGGACTCCGGGAAAAATCCGGTCCGGGTTTTCCAGGTTACCGACTCCATTCCGGACTCCGGGAAAAATCCGGTCCGGGTTTTCCAGGTTGCCGACTCCATTCCGGACTCCGGGAAAAATCCGGTCCGGGTTTTCCAAATTACCGACTCCATTCCGGACTCCGGGGAAAATCCGGTCCGGGTTTTCCAGGTTGCCGACTCCATTCCGGACTCCGGGAAAAATCCGGTCCGGGTTTTCCAGGTTGCCGACTCCATTCCGGACTCCGGGGAAAATCCGGTCCGGGTTTTCCAGGTTGCCGACTCCATTCCGGACTCCGGGGAAAATCCGGTCCGGGTTTTCCAGGTTGCCGACTCCATTCCGGACTCCGGGAAAAATCCGGTCCGGGTTTTCCAGGTTGCCGACTCCATTCCGGACTCCGGGAAAAATCCGGTCCGGGTTTTCCAGGTTGCCGACTCCATTCCGGACTCCGGGAAAAATCCGGTCCGGGTTTTCCAGGTTGCCGACTCCATTCCGGACTCCGGGAAAAATCCGGTCCGGGTTTTCCAGGTTGCCGACTCCATTCCGGATTCCTGGAAAAATCCGGTCCGGGTTTTCCAGGTTGCCGACTCCATTCCGGACTCCGGGAAAAATCCGGTCCGGGTTTTCCAAATTACCGACTCCATTCCGGACTCCGGGAAAAATCCGGTCCGGGTTTTCCAGGTTGCCGACTCCATTCCGGACTCCGGGGAAAATCCGGTCCGGGTTTTCCAGGTTGCCGACTCCATTCCGGACTCCGGGAAAAATCCGGTCCGGGTTTTCCAGGTTGCCGACTCCATTCCGGACTCCGGGAAAAATCCGGTCCGGGTTTTCCAAATTACCGACTCCATTCCGGACTCCGGGAAAAATCCGGTCCGGGTTTTCCAAATTACCGACTCCATTCCGGACTCCGGGAAAAATCCGGTCCATGTTTTCCAAATTACCGACTCCATTCCGGACTCCGGGAAAAATCCGGTCCGGGTTTTCCAGGTTGCCGACTCCATTCCGGACTCCGGGAAAAATCCGGTCCGGGTTTTCCAGGTTGCCGACTCCATTCCGGACTCCGGGAAAAATCCGGTCCGGGTTTTCCAACTTACCGACTCCATTCCGGACTCCGGGAAAAATCCGGTCCGGGTTTTCCAAATTACCGACTCCATTCCGGACTCCGGGGAAAATCCGGTCCGGGTTTTCCAGGTTGCCGACTCCATTCCGGACTCCGGGAAAAATCCGGTCCGGGTTTTCCAGGTTGCCGACTCCATTCCGGACTCCGGGAAAAATCCGGTCCGGGTTTTCCAACTTACCGACTCCATTCCGGACTCCGGGAAAAATCCGGTCCGGGTTTTCCAGGTTGCCGACTCCATTCCGGACTCCGGGAAAAATCCGGTCCGGGTTTTCCAGGTTGCCGACTCCATTCCGGACTCCGGGAAAAATCCGGTCCGGGTTTTCCAAATTACCGACTCCATTCCGGACTCCGGGAAAAATCCGGTCCGGGTTTTCCAGGTTGCCGACTCCATTCCGGATTCCGGGAAAAATCCGGTCCGGGTTTTCCAGGTTGCCGACTCCATTCCGGACTCCGGGAAAAATCCGGTCCGGGTTTTCCAAATTACCGACTCCATTCCGGACTCTGGGAAAAATCCGGTCCGGGTTTTCCAGGTTGCCGACTCCATTCCGGACTCCGGGAAAAATCCGGTCCGGGTTTTTCAGGTTGCCGACTCCATTCCGGACTCCGGGAAAAATCCGGTCCGGGTTTTCCAGGTTGCCGACTCCATTCCGGACTCCGGGGAAAATCCGGTCCGGGTTTTCCAGGTTGCCGACTCCATTCCGGACTCCGGGAAAAATCCGGTCCGGGTTTTCCAAATTACCGACTCCATTCCGGACTCCGGGAAAAATCCGGTCCGGGTTTTCCAACTTACCGAATCCATTCCGGACTCCGGGAAAAATCCGGTCCGGGTTTTCCAGGTTGCCAACTCCATTCCGGACCCCGGGAAAAATCCGGTCCGGGTTTTCCAAATTACCGACTCCATTCCGGACTCCGGGAAAAATCCGGTCCGGGTTTTCCAGGTTACCGACTCCATTCCGGACTCCGGGAAAAATCCGGTCCGGGTTTTCCAGGTTACCGACTCCATTCCGGACTCCGGGAAAAATCCGGTCCGGGTTTTCCAGGTTGCCGACTCCATTCCGGACTCCGGGAAAAATCCGGTCCGGGTTTTCCAAATTACCGACTCCATTCCGGACTCCGGGGAAAATCCGGTCCGGGTTTTCCAGGTTGCCGACTCCATTCCGGACTCCGGGAAAAATCCGGTCCGGGTTTTCCAAATTACCGACTCCATTCCGGACTCCGGGGAAAATCCGGTCCGGGTTTTCCAGGTTGCCGACTCCATTCCGGACTCCGGGGAAAATCCGGTCCGGGTTTTCCAGGTTGCCGACTCCATTCCGGACTCCGGGAAAAATCCGGTCCGGGTTTTCCAGGTTGCCGACTCCATTCCGGACTCCGGGAAAAATCCGGTCCGGGTTTTCCAAATTACCGACTCCATTCCGGACTCCGGGAAAAATCCGGTCCGGGTTTTCCAGGTTGCCGACTCCATTCCGGATTCCGGGAAAAATCCGGTCCGGGTTTTCCAGGTTGCCGACTCCATTCCGGACTCCGGGAAAAATCCGGTCCGGGTTTTCCAGGTTGCCGACTCCATTCCGGACTCCGGGAAAAATCCGGTCCGGGTTTTCCAGGTTGCCGACTCCATTCCGGACTCCGGGGAAAATCCGGTCCGGGTTTTCCAGGTTGCCGACTCCATTCCGGACTCCGGGAAAAATCCGGTCCGGGTTTTCCAAATTACCGACTCCATTCCGGACTCCGGGAAAAACCCGGTCCGGGTTTTCCAAATTACCGACTCCATTCCGGACTCCGGGAAAAATCCGGTCCGGGTTTTCCAGGTTGCCGACTCCATTCCGGACTCCGGGAAAAATCCGGTCCGGGTTTTCCAGGTTGCCGACTCCATTCCGGACTCCGGGAAAAATCCGGTCCGGGTTTTCCAAATTGCCGACTCCATTCCGGACTCCGGGAAAAATCCGGTCCGGGTTTTCCAACTTACCGACTCCATTCCGGACTCCGGGGAAAATCCGGTCCGGGTTTTCCAGGTTGCCGACTCCATTCCGGACTCCGGGGAAAATCCGGTCCGGGTTTTCCAGGTTGCCGACTCCATTCCGGACTCCGGGAAAAATCCGGTCCGGGTTTTCCAGGTTGCCGACTCCATTCCGGACTCCGGGAAAAATCCGGTCCGGGTTTTCCAACTTACCGACTCCATTCCGGACTCCGGGAAAAATCCGGTCCGGGTTTTCCAGGTTGCCGACTCCATTCCGGACTCCGGGAAAAATCCGGTCCGGGTTTTCCAAATTACCGACTCCATTCCGGACTCCGGGAAAAATCCGGTCCATGTTTTCCAAATTACCGACTCCATTCCGGACTCCGGGGAAAATCCGGTCCGGGTTTTCCAGGTTGCCGACTCCATTCCGGACTCCGGGAAAAATCCGGTCCGGGTTTTCCAGGTTGCCGACTCCATTCCGGACTCCGGGAAAAATCCGGTCCGGGTTTTCCAGGTTGCCGACTCCATTCCGGACTCCGGGAAAAATCCGGTCCGGGTTTTCCAGGTTGCCGACTCCATTCCGGACTCCGGGAAAAATCCGGTCCATGTTTTCCAAATTACCGACTCCATTCCGGACTCCGGGAAAAATCCGGTCCGGGTTTTCCAAATTACCGACTCCATTCCGGACTCCGGGGAAAATCCGGTCCGGGTTTTCCAACTTACCGAATCCATTCCGGACTCCGGGAAAAATCCGGTCCGGGTTTTCCAGGTTGCCAACTCCATTCCGGACCCCGGGAAAAATCCGGTCCGGGTTTTCCAGGTTGCCAACTCCATTCCGGACTCCGGGAAAAATCCGGTCCGGGTTTTCCAGGTTACCGACTCCATTCCGGACTCCGGGAAAAATCCGGTCCGGGTTTTCCAGGTTACCGACTCCATTCCGGACTCCGGGAAAAATCCGGTCCGGGTTTTCCAGGTTACCGACTCCATTCCGGACTCCGGGAAAAATCCGGTCCGGGTTTTCCAGGTTACCGACTCCATTCCGGACTCCGGGAAAAATCCGGTCCGGGTTTTCCAAATTACCGACTCCATTCCGGACTCCGGGAAAAATCCGGTCCGGGTTTTCCAGGTTGCCGACTCCATTCCGGACTCCGGGAAAAATCCGGTCCGGGTTTTCCAAATTACCGACTCCATTCCGGACTCCGGGGAAAATCCGGTCCGGGTTTTCCAGGTTGCCGACTCCATTCCGGACTCCGGGGAAAATCCGGTCCGGGTTTTCCAGGTTGCCGACTCCATTCCGGACTCCGGGAAAAATCCGGTCCGGGTTTTCCAGGTTGCCGACTCCATTCCGGACTCCGGGAAAAATCCGGTCCGGGTTTTCCAGGTTGCCGACTCCATTCCGGACTCCGGGAAAAATCCGGTCCGGGTTTTCCAGGTTGCCGACTCCATTCCGGACTCCGGGAAAAATCCGGTCCGGGTTTTCCAGGTTGCCGACTCCATTCCGGATTCCGGGAAAAATCCGGTCCGGGTTTTCCAGGTTGCCGACTCCATTCCGGACTCCGGGAAAAATCCGGTCCGGGTTTTCCAAATTACCGACTCCATTCCGGACTCCGGGAAAAATCCGGTCCGGGTTTTCCAGGTTGCCGACTCCATTCCGGACTCCGGGGAAAATCCGGTCCGGGTTTTCCAGGTTGCCGACTCCATTCCGGACTCCGGGAAAAATCCGGTCCGGGTTTTCCAGGTTGCCGACTCCATTCCGGACTCCGGGAAAAATCCGGTCCGGGTTTTCCAGGTTGCCGACTCCATTCCGGACTCCGGGAAAAATCCGGTCCGGGTTTTCCAAATTACCGACTCCATTCCGGACTCCGGGAAAAATCCGGTCCGGGTTTTCCAAATTACCGACTCCATTCCGGACTCCGGGAAAAATCCGGTCCATGTTTTCCAAATTACCGACTCCATTCCGGACTCCGGGAAAAATCCGGTCCGGGTTTTCCAGGTTGCCGACTCCATTCCGGACTCCGGGAAAAATCCGGTCCGGGTTTTCCAGGTTGCCGACTCCATTCCGGACTCCGGGAAAAATCCGGTCCGGGTTTTCCAAATTACCGACTCCATTCCGGACTCCGGGGAAAATCCGGTCCGGGTTTTCCAGGTTGCCGACTCCATTCCGGACTCCGGGAAAAATCCGGTCCGGGTTTTCCAGGTTGCCGACTCCATTCCGGACTCCGGGAAAAATCCGGTCCGGGTTTTCCAACTTACCGACTCCATTCCGGACTCCGGGAAAAATCCGGTCCGGGTTTTCCAGGTTGCCGACTCCATTCCGGACTCCGGGAAAAATCCGGTCCGGGTTTTCCAGGTTGCCGACTCCATTCCGGACTCCGGGAAAAATCCGGTCCGGGTTTTCCAAATTACCGACTCCATTCCGGACTCCGGGAAAAATCCGGTCCGGGTTTTCCAGGTTGCCGACTCCATTCCGGATTCCGGGAAAAATCCGGTCCGGGTTTTCCAGGTTGCCGACTCCATTCCGGACTCCGGGAAAAATCCGGTCCGGGTTTTCCAAATTACCGACTCCATTCCGGACTCCGGGAAAAATCCGGTCCGGGTTTTTCAGGTTGCCGACTCCATTCCGGACTCCGGGAAAAATCCGGTCCGGGTTTTCCAGGTTGCCGACTCCATTCCGGACTCCGGGGAAAATCCGGTCCGGGTTTTCCAGGTTGCCGACTCCATTCCGGACTCCGGGAAAAATCCGGTCCGGGTTTTCCAAATTACCGACTCCATTCCGGACTCCGGGAAAAATCCGGTCCGGGTTTTCCAAATTACCGACTCCATTCCGGACTCCGGGAAAAATCCGGTCCGGGTTTTCCAGGTTGCCGACTCCATTCCGGACTCCGGGAAAAATCCGGTCCGGGTTTTCCAAATTGCCGACTCCATTCCGGACTCCGGGAAAAATCCGGTCCGGGTTTTCCAACTTACCGACTCCATTCCGGACTCCGGGGAAAATCCGGTCCGGGTTTTCCAGGTTGCCGACTCCATTCCGGACTCCGGGAAAAATCCGGTCCGGGTTTTCCAGGTTGCCGACTCCATTCCGGACTCCGGGAAAAATCCGGTCCGGGTTTTCCAACTTACCGACTCCATTCCGGACTCCGGGAAAAATCCGGTCCGGGTTTTCCAGGTTGCCGACTCCATTCCGGACTCCGGGAAAAATCCGGTCCGGGTTTTCCAAATTACCGACTCCATTCCGGACTCCGGGAAAAATCCGGTCCATGTTTTCCAAATTACCGACTCCATTCCGGACTCCGGGGAAAATCCGGTCCGGGTTTTCCAGGTTGCCGACTCCATTCCGGACTCCGGGAAAAATCCGGTCCGGGTTTTCCAGGTTGCCGACTCCATTCCGGACTCCGGGAAAAATCCGGTCCGGGTTTTCCAGGTTGCCGACTCCATTCCGGACTCCGGGAAAAATCCGGTCCGGGTTTTCCAGGTTGCCGACTCCATTCCGGACTCCGGGAAAAATCCGGTCCATGTTTTCCAAATTACCGACTCCATTCCGGACTCCGGGAAAAATCCGGTCCGGGTTTTCCAGGTTGCCAACTCCATTCCGGACTCCGGGAAAAATCCGGTCCGGGTTTTCCAGGTTGCCGACTCCATTCCGGACTCCGGGAAAAATCCGGTCCGGGTTTTCCAAATTACCGACTCCATTCCGGACTCCGGGGAAAATCCGGTCCGGGTTTTCCAGGTTGCCGACTCCATTCCGGACTCCGGGAAAAATCCGGTCCGGGTTTTCCAGGTTGCCGACTCCATTCCGGACTCCGGGAAAAATCCGGTCCGGGTTTTCCAGGTTGCCGACTCCATTCCGGACTCCGGGAAAAATCCGGTCCGGGTTTTCCAGGTTGCCGACTCCATTCCGGACTCCGGGAAAAATCCGGTCCGGGTTTTCCAAATTACCGACTCCATTCCGGACTCCGGGGAAAATCCGGTCCGGGTTTTCCAGGTTGCCGACTCCATTCCGGACTCCGGGAAAAATCCGGTCCGGGTTTTCCGAATTGCCGACTCCATTCCGGACTCCGGGAAAAATCCGGTCCGGGTTTTCCAGGTTGCCGACTCCATTCCGGACTCCGGGAAAAATCCGGTCCGGGTTTTTCAGGTTGCCGACTCCATTCCGGACTCCGGGGAAAATCCGGTCCGGGTTTTCCAGGTTGCCGACTCCATTCCGGACTCCGGGGAAAATCCGGTCCGGGTTTTCCAGGTTGCCGACTCCATTCCGGACTCCGGGAAAAATCCGGTCCGGGTTTTCCAAATTACCGACTCCATTCCGGACTCCGGGAAAAATCCGGTCCGGGTTTTCCAAATTACCGACTCCATTCCGGACTCCGGGGAAAATCCGGTTCGGGTTTTGCAGGTTGCCGACTCCATTCCGGACTCCGGGAAAAATCCGGTCCGGGTTTTCCAGGTTGCCGACTCCATTCCGGACTCCGGGAAAAATCCGGTCCGGGTTTTCCAGGTTGCCGACTCCATTCCGGACTCCGGGAAAAATCCGGTCCGGGTTTTCCAGGTTGCCGACTCCATTCCGGACTCCGGGAAAAATCCGGTCCGGGTTTTCCAAATTACCGACTCCATTCCGGACTCCGGGGAAAATCCGGTCCGGGTTTTCCAGGTTGCCGACTCCATTCCGGACTCCGGGAAAAATCCGGTCCGGGTTTTCCAGGTTGCCGACTCCATTCCGGACTCCGGGGAAAATCCGGTCCGGGTTTTCCAGGTTGCCGACTCCATTCCGGACTCCGGGGAAAATCCGGTCCGGGTTTTCCAGGTTGCCGACTCCATTCCGGACTCCGGGAAAAATCCGGTCCGGGTTTTCCAGGTTGCCGACTCCATTCCGGACTCCGGGAAAAATCCGGTCCGGGTTTTCCAGGTTGCCGACTCCATTCCGGACTCCGGGAAAAATCCGGTCCGGGTTTTCCAGGTTGCCGACTCCATTCCGGACTCCGGGAAAAATCCGGTCCGGGTTTTCCAGGTTGCCGACTCCATTCCGGATTCCGGGAAAAATCCGGTCCGGGTTTTCCAGGTTGCCGACTCCATTCCGGACTCCGGGAAAAATCCGGTCCGGGTTTTCCAAATTACCGACTCCATTCCGGACTCCGGGAAAAATCCGGTCCGGGTTTTCCAGGTTGCCGACTCCATTCCGGACTCCGGGAAAAATCCGGTCCGGGTTTTCCAGGTTGCCGACTCCATTCCGGACTCCGGGAAAAATCCGGTCCGGGTTTTCCAGGTTGCCGACTCCATTCCGGACTCCGGGAAAAATCCGGTCCGGGTTTTCCAAATTACCGACTCCATTCCGGACTCCGGGAAAAATCCGGTCCGGGTTTTCCAAATTACCGACTCCATTCCGGACTCCGGGAAAAATCCGGTCCATGTTTTCCAAATTACCGACTCCATTCCGGACTCCGGGAAAAATCCGGTCCATGTTTTCCAGGTTGCCGACTCCATTCCGGACTCCGGGAAAAATCCGGTCCAGGTTTTCCAGGTTGCCGACTCCATTCCGGACTCCGGGAAAAATCCGGTCCGGGTTTTCCAGGTTGCCGACTCCATTCCGGACTCCGGGAAAAATCCGGTCCGGGTTTTCCAACTTACCGACTCCATTCCGGACTCCGGGAAAAATCCGGTCCGGGTTTTCCAAATTACCGACTCCATTCCGGACTCCGGGGAAAATCCGGTCCGGGTTTTCCAGGTTGCCGACTCCATTCCGGACTCCGGGAAAAATCCGGTCCGGGTTTTCCAGGTTGCCGACTCCATTCCGGACTCCGGGAAAAATCCGGTCCGGGTTTTCCAACTTACCGACTCCATTCCGGACTCCGGGAAAAATCCGGTCCGGGTTTTCCAGGTTGCCGACTCCATTCCGGACTCCGGGAAAAATCCGGTCCGGGTTTTCCAGGTTGCCGACTCCATTCCGGACTCCGGGAAAAATCCGGTCCGGGTTTTCCAAATTACCGACTCCATTCCGGACTCCGGGAAAAATCCGGTCCGGGTTTTCCAGGTTGCCGACTCCATTCCGGATTCCGGGAAAAATCCGGTCCGGGTTTTCCAGGTTGCCGACTCCATTCCGGACTCCGGGAAAAATCCGGTCCGGGTTTTCCAAATTACCGACTCCATTCCGGACTCCGGGAAAAATCCGGTCCGGGTTTTCCAGGTTGCCGACTCCATTCCGGACTCCGGGAAAAATCCGGTCCGGGTTTTTCAGGTTGCCGACTCCATTCCGGACTCCGGGAAAAATCCGGTCCGGGTTTTCCAGGTTGCCGACTCCATTCCGGACTCCGGGGAAAATCCGGTCCGGGTTTTCCAGGTTGCCGACTCCATTCCGGACTCCGGGAAAAATCCGGTCCGGGTTTTCCAAATTACCGACTCCATTCCGGACTCCGGGAAAAATCCGGTCCGGGTTTTCCAAATTACCGACTCCATTCCGGACTCCGGGAAAAATCCGGTCCGGGTTTTCCAGGTTGCCGACTCCATTCCGGACTCCGGGGAAAATCCGGTCCGGGTTTTCCAGGTTGCCGACTCCATTCCGGACTCCGGGAAAAATCCGGTCCGGGTTTTCCAGGTTGCCGACTCCATTCCGGACTCCGGGAAAAATCCGGTCCGGGTTTTCCAAATTGCCGACTCCATTCCGGACTCCGGGAAAAATCCGGTCCGGGTTTTCCAACTTACCGACTCCATTCCGGACTCCGGGGAAAATCCGGTCCGGGTTTTCCAGGTTGCCGACTCCATTCCGGACTCCGGGAAAAATCCGGTCCGGGTTTTCCAGGTTGCCGACTCCATTCCGGACTCCGGGAAAAATCCGGTCCGGGTTTTCCAGGTTGCCGACTCCATTCCGGACTCCGGGAAAAATCCGGTCCGGGTTTTCCAGGTTGCCGACTCCATTCCGGACTCCGGGAAAAATCCGGTCCGGGTTTTCCAAATTACCGACTCCATTCCGGACTCCGGGAAAAATCCGGTCCATGTTTTCCAAATTACCGACTCCATTCCGGACTCCGGGGAAAATCCGGTCCGGGTTTTCCAGGTTGCCGACTCCATTCCGGACTCCGGGAAAAATCCGGTCCGGGTTTTCCAGGTTGCCGACTCCATTCCGGACTCCGGGAAAAATCCGGTCCGGGTTTTCCAGGTTGCCGACTCCATTCCGGACTCCGGGAAAAATCCGGTCCGGGTTTTCCAGGTTGCCAACTCCATTCCGGACTCCGGGAAAAATCCGGTCCGGGTTTTCCAGGTTGCCGACTCCATTCCGGACTCCGGGAAAAATCCGGTCCGGGTTTTCCAAATTACCGACTCCATTCCGGACTCCGGGGAAAATCCGGTCCGGGTTTTCCAGGTTGCCGACTCCATTCCGGACTCCGGGAAAAATCCGGTCCGGGTTTTCCAGGTTGCCGACTCCATTCCGGACTCCGGGGAAAATCCGGTCCGGGTTTTCCAGGTTGCCGACTCCATTCCGGACTCCGGGAAAAATCCGGTCCGGGTTTTCCAGGTTGCCGACTCCATTCCGGACTCCGGGAAAAATCCGGTCCGGGTTTTCCAAATTACCGACTCCATTCCGGACTCCGGGGAAAATCCGGTCCGGGTTTTCCAGGTTGCCGACTCCATTCCGGACTCCGGGAAAAATCCGGTCCGGGTTTTCCGAATTGCCGACTCCATTCCGGACTCCGGGAAAAATCCGGTCCGGGTTTTCCAGGTTGCCGACTCCATTCCGGACTCCGGGAAAAATCCGGTCCGGGTTTTTCAGGTTGCCGACTCCATTCCGGACTCCGGGAAAAATCCGGTCCGGGTTTTCCAGGTTGCCGACTCCATTCCGGACTCCGGGGAAAATCCGGTCCGGGTTTTCCAGGTTGCCGACTCCATTCCGGACTCCGAGAAAAATCCGGTCCGGGTTTTCCAAATTACCGACTCCATTCCGGACTCCGGGAAAAATCCGGTCCGGGTTTTCCAAATTACCGACTCCATTCCGGACTCCGGGGAAAATCCGGTTCGGGTTTTGCAGGTTGCCGACTCCATTCCGGACTCCGGGAAAAATCCGGTCCGGGTTTTCCAGGTTGCCGACTCCATTCCGGACTCCGGGAAAAATCCGGTCCGGGTTTTCCAGGTTGCCGACTCCATTCCGGACTCCGGGAAAAATCCGGTCCGGGTTTTCCAGGTTGCCGACTCCATTCCAGACTCCGGGAAAAATCCGGTCCGGGTTTTCCAAATTACCGACTCCATTCCGGACTCCGGGGAAAATCCGGTCCGGGTTTTCCAGGTTGCCGACTCCATTCCGGACTCCGGGAAAAATCCGGTCCGGGTTTTCCAAATTACCGACTCCATTCCGGACTCCGGGAAAAATCCGGTCCATGTTTTCCAAATTACCGACTCCATTCCGGACTCCGGGAAAAATCCGGTCCGGGTTTTCCAGGTTGCCGACTCCATTCCGGACTCCGGGGAAAATCCGGTCCGGGTTTTCCAGGTTGCCGACTCCATTCCGGACTCCGGGGAAAATCCGGTCCGGGTTTTCCAGGTTGCCGACTCCATTCCGGACTCCGGGAAAAATCCGGTCCGGGTTTTCCAGGTTGCCGACTCCATTCCGGACTCCGGGAAAAATCCGGTCCGGGTTTTCCAGGTTGCCGACTCCATTCCGGACTCCGGGAAAAATCCGGTCCGGGTTTTCCAGGTTGCCGACTCCATTCCGGACTCCGGGAAAAATCCGGTCCGGGTTTTCCAGGTTGCCGACTCCATTCCGGACTCCGGGAAAAATCCGGTCCGGGTTTTCCAGGTTGCCGACTCCATTCCGGACTCCGGGAAAAATCCGGTCCGGGTTTTCCAAATTACCGACTCCATTCCGGACTCCGGGGAAAATCCGGTCCGGGTTTTCCAGGTTGCCGACTCCATTCCGGACTCCGGGAAAAATCCGGTCCGGGTTTTCCGAATTGCCGACTCCATTCCGGACTCCGGGAAAAATCCGGTCCGGGTTTTCCAGGTTGCCGACTCCATTCCGGACTCCGGGAAAAATCCGGTCCGGGTTTTCCAGGTTGCCGACTCCATTCCGGACTCTGGGAAAAATCCGGTCCGGGTTTTCCAAATTACCGACTCCATTCCGGACTCCGGGAAAAATCCGGTCCGGGTTTTCCAAATTACCGACTCCATTCCGGACTCCGGGGAAAATCCGGTCCGGGTTTTCCAGGTTGCCGAGTCCATTCCGGACTCCGAGAAAAATCCGGTCCGGGTTTTCCAGGTTGCCGACTCCATTCCGGACTCCGGGAAAAATCCGGTCCGGGTTTTCCAGGTTGCCGACTCCATTCCGGACTCCGGGAAAAATCCGGTCCGGGTTTTCCAGGTTGCCGACTCCATTCCGGACTCCGGGAAAAATCCGGTCCGGGTTTTCCAAATTACCGACTCCATTCCGGACTCCGGGAAAAATCCGGTCCGGGTTTTCCAGGTTGCCGACTCCATTCCGGACTCCGGGAAAAATCCGGTCCATGTTTTCCAAATTACCGACTCCATTCCGGACTCCGGGAAAAATCCGGTCCGGGTTTTCCAGGTTGCCGACTCCATTCCGGACTCCGGGAAAAATCCGGTCCGGGTTTTGCAGGTTGCCGACTCCATTCCGGACTCCGGGAAAAATCCGGTCCGGGTTTTCCAAATTACCGACTCCATTCCGGACTCCGGGAAAAATCCGGTCCGGGTTTTCCAAATTACCGACTCCATTCCGGACTCCGGGAAAAATCCGGTCCGGGTTTTCCAAATTACCGACTCCATTCCGGACTCCGGGGAAAATCCGGTCCGGGTTTTCCAGGTTGCCGACTCCATTCCGGACTCCGGGAAAAATCCGGTCCGGGTTTTCCAGGTTGCCGACTCCATTCCGGACTCCGGGAAAAATCCGGTCCGGGTTTTCCAGGTTGCCGACTCCATTCCGGACTCCGGGAAAAATCCGGTCCGGGTTTTCCAGGTTGCCGACTCCATTCCGGACTCCGGGAAAAATCCGGTCCGGGTTTTCCAAATTACCGACTCCATTCCGGACTCCGGGAAAAAACCGGTCCGGGTTTTCCAGGTTGCCGACTCCATTCCGGACTCCGGGAAAAATCCGGTCCGGGTTTTCCAGGTTGCCGACTCCATTCCGGACTCCGGGAAAAATCCGGTCCGGGTTTTCCAAATTACCGACTCCATTCCGGACTCCGGGAAAAATCCGGTCCGGGTTTTCCAGGTTGCCGACTCCATTCCGGACTCCGGGAAAAATCCGGTCCGGGTTTTTCAGGTTGCCGACTCCATTCCGGACTCCGGGAAAAATCCGGTCCGGGTTTTCCAGGTTGCCGACTCCATTCCGGACTCCGGGGAAAATCCGGTCCGGGTTTTCCAGGTTGCCGACTCCATTCCGGACTCCGGGAAAAATCCGGTCCGGGTTTTCCAAATTACCGACTCCATTCCGGACTCCGGGAAAAATCCGGTCCGGGTTTTCCAAATTACCGACTCCATTCCGGACTCCGGGGAAAATCCGGTTCGGGTTTTGCAGGTTGCCGACTCCATTCCGGACTCCGGGAAAAATCCGGTCCGGGTTTTCCAGGTTGCCGACTCCATTCCGGACTCCGGGAAAAATCCGGTCCGGGTTTTCCAGGTTGCCGACTCCATTCCGGACTCCGGGAAAAATCCGGTCCGGGTTTTCCAGGTTGCCGACTCCATTCCGGACTCCGGGAAAAATCCGGTCCGGGTTTTCCAAATTACCGACTCCATTCCGGACTCCGGGAAAAATCCGGTCCGGGTTTTCCAGGTTGCCGACTCCATTCCGGACTCCGGGAAAAATCCGGTCCGGGTTTTCCAAATTACCGACTCCATTCCGGACTCCGGGAAAAATCCGGTCCATGTTTTCCAACTTACCGACTCCATTCCGGACTCCGGGAAAAATCCGGTCCGGGTTTTCCAGGTTGCCGACTCCATTCCGGACTCCGGGGAAAATCCGGTCCGGGTTTTCCAGGTTGCCGACTCCATTCCGGACTCCGGGGAAAATCCGGTCCGGGTTTTCCAGGTTGCCGACTCCATTCCGGACTCCGGGAAAAATCCGGTCCGGGTTTTCCAGGTTGCCGACTCCATTCCGGACTCCGGGAAAAATCCGGTCCGGGTTTTCCAGGTTGCCGACTCCATTCCGGACTCCGGGAAAAATCCGGTCCGGGTTTTCCAAATTGCCGACTCCATTCCGGACTCCGGGAAAAATCCGGTCCGGGTTTTCCAACTTACCGACTCCATTCCGGACTCCGGGGAAAATCCGGTCCGGGTTTTCCAGGTTGCCGACTCCATTCCGGACTCCGGGAAAAATCCGGTCCGGGTTTTCCAGGTTGCCGACTCCATTCCGGACTCCGGGAAAAATCCGGTCCGGGTTTTCCAACTTACCGACTCCATTCCGGACTCCGGGAAAAATCCGGTCCGGGTTTTCCAGGTTGCCGACTCCATTCCGGACTCCGGGAAAAATCCGGTCCGGGTTTTCCAAATTACCGACTCCATTCCGGACTCCGGGAAAAATCCGGTCCATGTTTTCCAAATTACCGACTCCATTCCGGACTCCGGGGAAAATCCGGTCCGGGTTTTCCAGGTTGCCGACTCCATTCCGGACTCCGGGAAAAATCCGGTCCGGGTTTTCCAGGTTGCCGACTCCATTCCGGACTCCGGGAAAAATCCGGTCCGGGTTTTCCAGGTTGCCGACTCCATTCCGGACTCCGGGAAAAATCCGGTCCGGGTTTTCCAGGTTGCCGACTCCATTCCGGACTCCGGGAAAAATCCGGTCCATGTTTTCCAAATTACCGACTCCATTCCGGACTCCGGGAAAAATCCGGTCCGGGTTTTCCAGGTTGCCAACTCCATTCCGGACTCCGGGAAAAATCCGGTCCGGGTTTTCCAGGTTGCCGACTCCATTCCGGACTCCGGGAAAAATCCGGTCCGGGTTTTCCAAATTACCGACTCCATTCCGGACTCCGGGGAAAATCCGGTCCGGGTTTTCCAGGTTGCCGACTCCATTCCGGACTCCGGGAAAAATCCGGTCCGGGTTTTCCAGGTTGCCGACTCCATTCCGGACTCCGGGGAAAATCCGGTCCGGGTTTTCCAGGTTGCCGACTCCATTCCGGACTCCGGGAAAAATCCGGTCCGGGTTTTCCAGGTTGCCGACTCCATTCCGGACTCCGGGAAAAATCCGGTCCGGGTTTTCCAAATTACCGACTCCATTCCGGACTCCGGGGAAAATCCGGTCCGGGTTTTCCAGGTTGCCGACTCCATTCCGGACTCCGGGAAAAATCCGGTCCGGGTTTTCCGAATTGCCGACTCCATTCCGGACTCCGGGAAAAATCCGGTCCGGGTTTTCCAGGTTGCCGACTCCATTCCGGACTCCGGGAAAAATCCGGTCCGGGTTTTTCAGGTTGCCGACTCCATTCCGGACTCCGGGAAAAATCCGGTCCGGGTTTTCCAGGTTGCCGACTCCATTCCGGACTCCGGGGAAAATCCGGTCCGGGTTTTCCAGGTTGCCGACTCCATTCCGGACTCCGAGAAAAATCCGGTCCGGGTTTTCCAAATTACCGACTCCATTCCGGACTCCGGGAAAAATCCGGTCCGGGTTTTCCAAATTACCGACTCCATTCCGGACTCCGGGGAAAATCCGGTTCGGGTTTTGCAGGTTGCCGACTCCATTCCGGACTCCGGGAAAAATCCGGTCCGGGTTTTCCAGGTTGCCGACTCCATTCCGGACTCCGGGAAAAATCCGGTCCGGGTTTTCCAGGTTGCCGACTCCATTCCAGACTCCGGGAAAAATCCGGTCCGGGTTTTCCAAATTACCGACTCCATTCCGGACTCCGGGGAAAATCCGGTCCGGGTTTTCCAGGTTGCCGACTCCATTCCGGACTCCGGGAAAAATCCGGTCCGGGTTTTCCAAATTACCGACTCCATTCCGGACTCCGGGAAAAATCCGGTCCATGTTTTCCAAATTACCGACTCCATTCCGGACTCCGGGAAAAATCCGGTCCGGGTTTTCCAGGTTGCCGACTCCATTCCGGACTCCGGGGAAAATCCGGTCCGGGTTTTCCAGGTTGCCGACTCCATTCCGGACTCCGGGGAAAATCCGGTCCGGGTTTTCCAGGTTGCCGACTCCATTCCGGACTCCGGGAAAAATCCGGTCCGGGTTTTCCAGGTTGCCGACTCCATTCCGGACTCCGGGAAAAATCCGGTCCGGGTTTTCCAGGTTGCCGACTCCATTCCGGACTCCGGGAAAAATCCGGTCCGGGTTTTCCAGGTTGCCGACTCCATTCCGGACTCCGGGAAAAATCCGGTCCGGGTTTTCCAGGTTGCCGACTCCATTCCGGACTCCGGGAAAAATCCGGTCCGGGTTTTCCAGGTTGCCGACTCCATTCCGGACTCCGGGAAAAATCCGGTCCGGGTTTTCCAAATTACCGACTCCATTCCGGACTCCGGGGAAAATCCGGTCCGGGTTTTCCAGGTTGCCGACTCCATTCCGGACTCCGGGAAAAATCCGGTCCGGGTTTTCCGAATTACCGACTCCATTCCGGACTCCGGGAAAAATCCGGTCCGGGTTTTCCAGGTTGCCGACTCCATTCCGGACTCCGGGAAAAATCCGGTCCGGGTTTTCCAGGTTGCCGACTCCATTCCGGACTCCGGGAAAAATCCGGTCCGGGTTTTCCAAATTACCGACTCCATTCCGGACTCCGGGGAAAATCCGGTCCGGGTTTTCCAACTTACCGAATCCATTCCGGACTCCGGGAAAAATCCGGTCCGGGTTTTCCAGGTTGCCAACTCCATTCCGGACTCCGGGAAAAATCCGGTCCGGGTTTTCCAAATTACCGACTCCATTCCGGACCCCGAGAAAAATCCGGTCCGGGTTTTCCAGGTTGCCGACTCCATTCCGGACTCCGGGAAAAATCCGGTCCGGGTTTTCCAGGTTGCCGACTCCATTCCGGACTCCGGGGAAAATCCGGTCCGGGTTTTCCAGGTTGCCGACTCCATTCCGGACTCCGGGAAAAATCCGGTCCGGGTTTTCCAGGTTGCCGACTCCATTCCGGACTCCGGGAAAAATCCGGTCCGGGTTTTCCAAATTACCGACTCCATTCCGGACTCCGGGGAAAATCCGGTCCGGGTTTTCCAACTTACCGAATCCATTCCGGAATCCGGGAAAAATCCGGTCCGGGTTTTCCAGGTTGCCAACTCCATTCCGGACTCCGGGAAAAATCCGGTCCGGGTTTTCCAAATTACCGACTCCATTCCGGACCCCGAGAAAAATCCGGTCCGGGTTTTCCAGGTTGCCGACTCCATTCCGGACTCCGGGAAAAATCCGGTCCGGGTTTTCCAGGTTGCCGACTCCATTCCGGACTCCGGGAAAAATCCGGTCCGGGTTTTCCAGGTTGCCGACTCCATTCCGGACTCCGGGAAAAATCCGGTCCGGGTTTTCCAAATTACCGACTCCATTCCGGACTCCGGGAAAAATCCGGTCCGGGTTTTCCAAATTACCGACTCCATTCCGGACTCCGGGGAAAATCCGGTCCGGGTTTTCCAGGTTGCCGACTCCATTCCGGACTCCGAGAAAAATCCGGTCCGGGTTTTCCAGGTTGCCGACTCCATTCCGGACTCCGGGAAAAATCCGGTCCGGGTTTTCCAGGTTGCCGACTCCATTCCGGACTCCGGGAAAAATCCGGTCCGGGTTTTCCAAATTACCGACTCCATTCCGGACTCCGGGAAAAATCCGGTCCGGGTTTTCCAAATTACCGACTCCATTCCGGACTCCGGGGAAAATCCGGTCCGGGTTTTCCAGGTTGCCGACTCCATTCCGGACTCCGGGAAAAATCCGGTCCGGGTTTTCCAGGTTGCCGACTCCATTCCGGACTCCGGGAAAAATCCGGTCCGGGTTTTCCAGGTTGCCGACTCCATTCCGGACTCCGGGAAAAATCCGGTCCGGGTTTTCCAGGTTGCCGACTCCATTCCGGACTCCGGGAAAAATCCGGTCCGGGTTTTCCAAATTACCGACTCCATTCCGGACTCCGGGAAAAAACCGGTCCGGGTTTTCCAGGTTGCCGACTCCATTCCGGACTCCGGGAAAAATCCGGTCCGGGTTTTCCAGGTTGCCGACTCCATTCCGGACTCCGGGAAAAATCCGGTCCGGGTTTTCCAAATTACCGACTCCATTCCGGACTCCGGGAAAAATCCGGTCCGGGTTTTCCAGGTTGCCGACTCCATTCCGGACTCCGGGAAAAATCCGGTCCGGGTTTTTCAGGTTGCCGACTCCATTCCGGACTCCGGGAAAAATCCGGTCCGGGTTTTCCAGGTTGCCGACTCCATTCCGGACTCCGGGGAAAATCCGGTCCGGGTTTTCCAGGTTGCCGACTCCATTCCGGACTCCGGGAAAAATCCGGTCCGGGTTTTCCAAATTACCGACTCCATTCCGGACTCCGGGAAAAATCCGGTCCGGGTTTTCCAAATTACCGACTCCATTCCGGACTCCGGGGAAAATCCGGTTCGGGTTTTGCAGGTTGCCGACTCCATTCCGGACTCCGGGAAAAATCCGGTCCGGGTTTTCCAGGTTGCCGACTCCATTCCGGACTCCGGGAAAAATCCGGTCCGGGTTTTCCAGGTTGCCGACTCCATTCCGGACTCCGGGAAAAATCCGGTCCGGGTTTTCCAGGTTGCCGACTCCATTCCGGACTCCGGGAAAAATCCGGTCCGGGTTTTCCAAATTACCGACTCCATTCCGGACTCCGGGGAAAATCCGGTCCGGGTTTTCCAGGTTGCCGACTCCATTCCGGACTCCGGGAAAAATCCGGTCCGGGTTTTCCAAATTACCGACTCCATTCCGGACTCCGGGAAAAATCCGGTCCATGTTTTCCAACTTACCGACTCCATTCCGGACTCCGGGAAAAATCCGGTCCGGGTTTTCCAGGTTGCCGACTCCATTCCGGACTCCGGGGAAAATCCGGTCCGGGTTTTCCAGGTTGCCGACTCCATTCCGGACTCCGGGAAAAATCCGGTCCGGGTTTTCCAGGTTGCCGACTCCATTCCGGACTCCGGGAAAAATCCGGTCCGGGTTTTCCAGGTTGCCGACTCCATTCCGGACTCCGGGAAAAATCCGGTCCGGGTTTTCCAAATTACCGACTCCATTCCGGACTCCGGGGAAAATCCGGTCCGGGTTTTCCAGGTTGCCGACTCCATTCCGGACTCCGGGAAAAATCCGGTCCGGGTTTTCCGAATTGCCGACTCCATTCCGGACTCCGGGAAAAATCCAGTCCGGGTTTTCCAGGTTGCCGACTCCATTCCGGACTCCGGGAAAAATCCGGTCCGGGTTTTCCAGGTTGCCGACTCCATTCCGGACTCCGGGAAAAATCCGGTCCGGGTTTTCCAAATTACCGACTCCATTCCGGACTCCGGGAAAAATCCGGTCCGGGTTTTCCAAATTACCGAATCCATTCCGGACTCCGGGAAAAATCCGGTCCGGGTTTTCCAGGTTGCCAACTCCATTCCGGACCCCGGGAAAAATCCGGTCCGGGTTTTCCAAATTACCGACTCCATTCCGGACTCCGGGAAAAATCCGGTCCGGGTTTTCCAGGTTGCCGACTCCATTCCGGACTCCGGGGAAAATCCGGTCCGGGTTTTCCAAATTGCCGACTCCATTCCGGACTCCGGGAAAAATCCGGTCCGGGTTTTCCAGGTTACCGACTCCATTCCGGACTCCGGGAAAAATCCGGTCCGGGTTTTCCAGGTTACCGACTCCATTCCGGACTCCGGGAAAAATCCGGTCCGGGTTTTCCAGGTTGCCGACTCCATTCCGGACTCCGGGAAAAATCCGGTCCGGGTTTTCCAAATTACCGACTCCATTCCGGACTCCGGGAAAAATCCGGTCCGGGTTTTCCAGGTTGCCGACTCCATTCCGGACTCCGGGAAAAATCCGGTCCGGGTTTTCCAGGTTGCCGACTCCATTCCGGACTCCGGGAAAAATCCGGTCCGGGTTTTCCAGGTTGCCGACTCCATTCCGGACTCCGGGAAAAATCCGGTCCGGGTTTTCCAGGTTGCCGACTCCATTCCGGACTCCGGGAAAAATCCGGTCCGGGTTTTCCAGGTTGCCGACTCCATTCCGGACTCCGGGAAAAATCCGGTCCGGGTTTTCCAGGTTGCCGACTCCATTCCGGACTCCGGGAAAAATCCGGTCCGGGTTTTCCAAATTACCGACTCCATTCCGGACTCCGGGGAAAATCCGGTCCGGGTTTTCCAGGTTGCCGACTCCATTCCGGACTCCGGGGAAAATCCGGTCCGGGTTTTCCAGGTTGCCGACTCCATTCCGGACTCCGGGAAAAATCCGGTCCGGGTTTTCCAGGTTGCCGACTCCATTCCGGACTCCGGGAAAAATCCGGTCCGGGTTTTCCAGGTTGCCGACTCCATTCCGGACTCCGGGAAAAATCCGGTCCGGGTTTTCCAGGTTGCCGACTCCATTCCGGACTCCGGGAAAAATCCGGTCCGGGTTTTCCAGGTTGCCGACTCCATTCCGGATTCCGGGAAAAATCCGGTCCGGGTTTTCCAGGTTGCCGACTCCATTCCGGATTCCGGGAAAAATCCGGTCCGGGTTTTCCAGGTTGCCGACTCCATTCCGGACTCCGGGAAAAATCCGGTCCGGGTTTTCCAAATTACCGACTCCATTCCGGACTCCGGGAAAAATCCGGTCCGGGTTTTCCAGGTTGCCGACTCCATTCCGGACTCCGGGGAAAATCCGGTCCGGGTTTTCCAGGTTGCCGACTCCATTCCGGACTCCGGGAAAAATCCGGTCCGGGTTTTCCAGGTTGCCGACTCCATTCCGGACTCCGGGAAAAATCCGGTCCGGGTTTTCCAAATTACCGACTCCATTCCGGACTCCGGGAAAAATCCGGTCCGGGTTTTCCAAATTACCGACTCCATTCCGGACTCCGGGGAAAATCCGGTTCGGGTTTTCCAGGTTGCCGACTCCATTCCGGACTCCGGGAAAAATCCGGTCCGGGTTTTCCAAATTACCGACTCCATTCCGGACTCCGGGAAAAATCCGGTCCGGGTTTTCCAAATTACCGACTCCATTCCGGACTCCGGGGAAAATCCGGTCCGGGTTTTCCAGGTTGCCGACTCCATTCCGGACTCCGGGAAAAATCCGGTCCGGGTTTTCCAGGTTGCCGACTCCATTCCGGACTCCGGGAAAAATCCGGTCCGGGTTTTCCAGGTTGCCGACTCCATTCCGGACTCCGGGAAAAATCCGGTCCGGGTTTTCCAAATTACCGACTCCATTCCGGACTCCGGGGAAAATCCGGTCCGGGTTTTCCAACTTACCGAATCCATTCCGGAATCCGGGAAAAATCCGGTCCGGGTTTTCCAGGTTGCCAACTCCATTCCGGACTCCGGGAAAAATCCGGTCCGGGTTTTCCAAATTACCGACTCCATTCCGGACCCCGAGAAAAATCCGGTCCGGGTTTTCCAGGTTGCCGACTCCATTCCGGACTCCGGGAAAAATCCGGTCCGGGTTTTCCAGGTTGCCGACTCCATTCCGGACTCCGGGAAAAATCCGGTCCGGGTTTTCCAGGTTGCCGACTCCATTCCGGACTCCGGGAAAAATCCGGTCCGGGTTTTCCAAATTACCGACTCCATTCCGGACTCCGGGAAAAATCCGGTCCGGGTTTTCCAAATTACCGACTCCATTCCGGACTCCGGGGAAAATCCGGTCCGGGTTTTCCAGGTTGCCGACTCCATTCCGGACTCCGAGAAAAATCCGGTCCGGGTTTTCCAGGTTGCCGACTCCATTCCGGACTCCGGGAAAAATCCGGTCCGGGTTTTCCAGGTTGCCGACTCCATTCCGGACTCCGGGAAAAATCCGGTCCGGGTTTTCCAAATTACCGACTCCATTCCGGACTCCGGGAAAAATCCGGTCCGGGTTTTCCAAATTACCGACTCCATTCCGGACTCCGGGGAAAATCCGGTCCGGGTTTTCCAGGTTGCCGACTCCATTCCGGACTCCGGGAAAAATCCGGTCCGGGTTTTCCAGGTTGCCGACTCCATTCCGGACTCCGGGAAAAATCCGGTCCGGGTTTTCCAGGTTGCCGACTCCATTCCGGACTCCGGGAAAAATCCGGTCCGGGTTTTCCAGGTTGCCGACTCCATTCCGGACTCCGGGAAAAATCCGGTCCGGGTTTTCCAAATTACCGACTCCATTCCGGACTCCGGGAAAAAACCGGTCCGGGTTTTCCAGGTTGCCGACTCCATTCCGGACTCCGGGAAAAATCCGGTCCGGGTTTTCCAGGTTGCCGACTCCATTCCGGACTCCGGGAAAAATCCGGTCCGGGTTTTCCAAATTACCGACTCCATTCCGGACTCCGGGAAAAATCCGGTCCGGGTTTTCCAGGTTGCCGACTCCATTCCGGACTCCGGGAAAAATCCGGTCCGGGTTTTTCAGGTTGCCGACTCCATTCCGGACTCCGGGAAAAATCCGGTCCGGGTTTTCCAGGTTGCCGACTCCATTCCGGACTCCGGGGAAAATCCGGTCCGGGTTTTCCAGGTTGCCGACTCCATTCCGGACTCCGGGAAAAATCCGGTCCGGGTTTTCCAAATTACCGACTCCATTCCGGACTCCGGGAAAAATCCGGTCCGGGTTTTCCAAATTACCGACTCCATTCCGGACTCCGGGGAAAATCCGGTTCGGGTTTTGCAGGTTGCCGACTCCATTCCGGACTCCGGGAAAAATCCGGTCCGGGTTTTCCAGGTTGCCGACTCCATTCCGGACTCCGGGAAAAATCCGGTCCGGGTTTTCCAGGTTGCCGACTCCATTCCGGACTCCGGGAAAAATCCGGTCCGGGTTTTCCAGGTTGCCGACTCCATTCCGGACTCCGGGAAAAATCCGGTCCGGGTTTTCCAAATTACCGACTCCATTCCGGACTCCGGGGAAAATCCGGTCCGGGTTTTCCAGGTTGCCGACTCCATTCCGGACTCCGGGAAAAATCCGGTCCGGGTTTTCCAAATTACCGACTCCATTCCGGACTCCGGGAAAAATCCGGTCCATGTTTTCCAACTTACCGACTCCATTCCGGACTCCGGGAAAAATCCGGTCCGGGTTTTCCAGGTTGCCGACTCCATTCCGGACTCCGGGGAAAATCCGGTCCGGGTTTTCCAGGTTGCCGACTCCATTCCGGACTCCGGGAAAAATCCGGTCCGGGTTTTCCAGGTTGCCGACTCCATTCCGGACTCCGGGAAAAATCCGGTCCGGGTTTTCCAGGTTGCCGACTCCATTCCGGACTCCGGGAAAAATCCGGTCCGGGTTTTCCAAATTACCGACTCCATTCCGGACTCCGGGGAAAATCCGGTCCGGGTTTTCCAGGTTGCCGACTCCATTCCGGACTCCGGGAAAAATCCGGTCCGGGTTTTCCGAATTGCCGACTCCATTCCGGACTCCGGGAAAAATCCGGTCCGGGTTTTCCAGGTTGCCGACTCCATTCCGGACTCCGGGAAAAATCCGGTCCGGGTTTTCCAGGTTGCCGACTCCATTCCGGACTCCGGGAAAAATCCGGTCCGGGTTTTCCAAATTACCGACTCCATTCCGGACTCCGGGAAAAATCCGGTCCGGGTTTTCCAAATTACCGAATCCATTCCGGACTCCGGGAAAAATCCGGTCCGGGTTTTCCAGGTTGCCAACTCCATTCCGGACCCCGGGAAAAATCCGGTCCGGGTTTTCCAAATTACCGACTCCATTCCGGACTCCGGGAAAAATCCGGTCCGGGTTTTCCAGGTTGCCGACTCCATTCCGGACTCCGGGGAAAATCCGGTCCGGGTTTTCCAAATTGCCGACTCCATTCCGGACTCCGGGAAAAATCCGGTCCGGGTTTTCCAGGTTACCGACTCCATTCCGGACTCCGGGAAAAATCCGGTCCGGGTTTTCCAGGTTACCGACTCCATTCCGGACTCCGGGAAAAATCCGGTCCGGGTTTTCCAGGTTGCCGACTCCATTCCGGACTCCGGGAAAAATCCGGTCCGGGTTTTCCAAATTACCGACTCCATTCCGGACTCCGGGAAAAATCCGGTCCGGGTTTTCCAGGTTGCCGACTCCATTCCGGACTCCGGGAAAAATCCGGTCCGGGTTTTCCAGGTTGCCGACTCCATTCCGGACTCCGGGAAAAATCCGGTCCGGGTTTTCCAGGTTGCCGACTCCATTCCGGACTCCGGGAAAAATCCGGTCCGGGTTTTCCAGGTTGCCGACTCCATTCCGGACTCCGGGAAAAATCCGGTCCGGGTTTTCCAGGTTGCCGACTCCATTCCGGACTCCGGGAAAAATCCGGTCCGGGTTTTCCAGGTTGCCGACTCCATTCCGGACTCCGGGAAAAATCCGGTCCGGGTTTTCCAAATTACCGACTCCATTCCGGACTCCGGGGAAAATCCGGTCCGGGTTTTCCAGGTTGCCGACTCCATTCCGGACTCCGGGGAAAATCCGGTCCGGGTTTTCCAGGTTGCCGACTCCATTCCGGACTCCGGGAAAAATCCGGTCCGGGTTTTCCAGGTTGCCGACTCCATTCCGGACTCCGGGAAAAATCCGGTCCGGGTTTTCCAGGTTGCCGACTCCATTCCGGACTCCGGGAAAAATCCGGTCCGGGTTTTCCAGGTTGCCGACTCCATTCCGGACTCCGGGAAAAATCCGGTCCGGGTTTTCCAGGTTGCCGACTCCATTCCGGATTCCGGGAAAAATCCGGTCCGGGTTTTCCAGGTTGCCGACTCCATTCCGGATTCCGGGAAAAATCCGGTCCGGGTTTTCCAGGTTGCCGACTCCATTCCGGACTCCGGGAAAAATCCGGTCCGGGTTTTCCAAATTACCGACTCCATTCCGGACTCCGGGAAAAATCCGGTCCGGGTTTTCCAGGTTGCCGACTCCATTCCGGACTCCGGGGAAAATCCGGTCCGGGTTTTCCAGGTTGCCGACTCCATTCCGGACTCCGGGAAAAATCCGGTCCGGGTTTTCCAGGTTGCCGACTCCATTCCGGACTCCGGGAAAAATCCGGTCCGGGTTTTCCAAATTACCGACTCCATTCCGGACTCCGGGAAAAATCCGGTCCGGGTTTTCCAAATTACCGACTCCATTCCGGACTCCGGGGAAAATCCGGTTCGGGTTTTCCAGGTTGCCGACTCCATTCCGGACTCCGGGAAAAATCCGGTCCGGGTTTTCCAAATTACCGACTCCATTCCGGACTCCGGGAAAAATCCGGTCCGGGTTTTCCAAATTACCGACTCCATTCCGGACTCCGGGGAAAATCCGGTCCGGGTTTTCCAGGTTGCCGACTCCATTCCGGACTCCGGGAAAAATCCGGTCCGGGTTTTCCAGGTTGCCGACTCCATTCCGGACTCCGGGAAAAATCCGGTCCGGGTTTTCCAGGTTGCCGACTCCATTCCGGACTCCGGGAAAAATCCGGTCCGGGTTTTCCAGGTTGCCGACTCCATTCCGGACTCCGGGAAAAATCCGGTCCGGGTTTTCCAAATTACCGACTCCATTCCGGACTCCGGGAAAAAACCGGTCCGGGTTTTCCAGGTTGCCGACTCCATTCCGGACTCCGGGAAAAATCCGGTCCGGGTTTTCCAGGTTGCCGACTCCATTCCGGACTCCGGGAAAAATCCGGTCCGGGTTTTCCAAATTACCGACTCCATTCCGGACTCCGGGAAAAATCCGGTCCGGGTTTTCCAGGTTGCCGACTCCATTCCGGACTCCGGGAAAAATCCGGTCCGGGTTTTTCAGGTTGCCGACTCCATTCCGGACTCCGGGAAAAATCCGGTCCGGGTTTTCCAGGTTGCCGACTCCATTCCGGACTCCGGGGAAAATCCGGTCCGGGTTTTCCAGGTTGCCGACTCCATTCCGGACTCCGGGAAAAATCCGGTCCGGGTTTTCCAAATTACCGACTCCATTCCGGACTCCGGGAAAAATCCGGTCCGGGTTTTCCAAATTACCGACTCCATTCCGGACTCCGGGGAAAATCCGGTTCGGGTTTTGCAGGTTGCCGACTCCATTCCGGACTCCGGGGAAAATCCGGTCCGGGTTTTCCAGGTTGCCGACTCCATTCCGGACTCCGGGGAAAATCCGGTCCGGCTTTTCCAGGTTGCCGACTCCATTCCGGACTCCGGGAAAAATCCGGTCCGGGTTTTCCAGGTTGCCGACTCCATTCCGGACTCCGGGAAAAATCCGGTCCGGGTTTTCCAGGTTGCCGACTCCATTCCGGACTCCGGGAAAAATCCGGTCCGGGTTTTCCAGGTTGCCGACTCCATTCCGGACTCCGGGAAAAATCCGGTCCGGGTTTTCCAGGTTGCCGACTCCATTCCGGACTCCGGGAAAAATCCGGTCCGGGTTTTCCAGGTTGCCGACTCCATTCCGGACTCCGGGAAAAATCCGGTCCGGGTTTTCCAAATTACCGACTCCATTCCGGACTCCGGGGAAAATCCGGTCCGGGTTTTCCAGGTTGCCGACTCCATTCCGGACTCCGGGAAAAATCCGGTCCGGGTTTTCCGAATTGCCGACTCCATTCCGGACTCCGGGAAAAATCCAGTCCGGGTTTTCCAGGTTGCCGACTCCATTCCGGACTCCGGGAAAAATCCGGTCCGGGTTTTCCAGGTTGCCGACTCCATTCCGGACTCCGGGAAAAATCCGGTCCGGGTTTTCCAAATTACCGACTCCATTCCGGACTCCGGGGAAAATCCGGTCCGGGTTTTCCAACTTACCGAATCCATTCCGGACTCCGGGAAAAATCCGGTCCGGGTTTTCCAGGTTGCCAACTCCATTCCGGACCCCGGGAAAAATCCGGTCCGGGTTTTCCAAATTACCGACTCCATTCCGGACTCCGGGAAAAATCCGGTCCGGGTTTTCCAGGTTGCCGACTCCATTCCGGACTCCGGGGAAAATCCGGTCCGGGTTTTCCAAATTGCCGACTCCATTCCGGACTCCGGGAAAAATCCGGTCCGGGTTTTCCAGGTTACCGACTCCATTCCGGACTCCGGGAAAAATCCGGTCCGGGTTTTCCAGGTTACCGACTCCATTCCGGACTCCGGGAAAAATCCGGTCCGGGTTTTCCAGGTTGCCGACTCCATTCCGGACTCCGGGAAAAATCCGGTCCGGGTTTTCCAAATTACCGACTCCATTCCGGACTCCGGGAAAAATCCGGTCCGGGTTTTCCAGGTTGCCGACTCCATTCCGGACTCCGGGAAAAATCCGGTCCGGGTTTTCCAGGTTGCCGACTCCATTCCGGACTCCGGGAAAAATCCGGTCCGGGTTTTCCAGGTTGCCGACTCCATTCCGGACTCCGGGAAAAATCCGGTCCGGGTTTTCCAGGTTGCCGACTCCATTCCGGACTCCGGGAAAAATCCGGTCCGGGTTTTCCAGGTTGCCGACTCCATTCCGGACTCCGGGAAAAATCCGGTCCGGGTTTTCCAGGTTGCCGACTCCATTCCGGACTCCGGGAAAAATCCGGTCCGGGTTTTCCAAATTACCGACTCCATTCCGGACTCCGGGGAAAATCCGGTCCGGGTTTTCCAGGTTGCCGACTCCATTCCGGACTCCGGGGAAAATCCGGTCCGGGTTTTCCAGGTTGCCGACTCCATTCCGGACTCCGGGAAAAATCCGGTCCGGGTTTTCCAGGTTGCCGACTCCATTCCGGACTCCGGGAAAAATCCGGTCCGGGTTTTCCAGGTTGCCGACTCCATTCCGGACTCCGGGAAAAATCCGGTCCGGGTTTTCCAAATTACCGACTCCATTCCGGACTCCGGGAAAAATCCGGTCCGGGTTTTCCAAATTACCGACTCCATTCCGGACTCCGGGAAAAATCCGGTCCATGTTTTCCAAATTACCGACTCCATTCCGGACTCCGGGAAAAATCCGGTCCGGGTTTTCCAGGTTGCCGACTCCATTCCGGACTCCGGGAAAAATCCGGTCCGGGTTTTCCAAATTACCGACTCCATTCCGGACTCCGGGGAAAATCCGGTCCGGGTTTTCCAGGTTGCCGACTCCATTCCGGACTCCGGGAAAAATCCGGTCCGGGTTTTCCAGGTTGCCGACTCCATTCCGGACTCCGGGAAAAATCCGGTCCGGGTTTTCCAAATTACCGACTCCATTCCGGACTCCGGGAAAAATCCGGTCCGGGTTTTCCAAATTACCGACTCCATTCCGGACTCCGGGGAAAATCCGGTTCGGGTTTTGCAGGTTGCCGACTCCATTCCGGACTCCGGGAAAAATCCGGTCCGGGTTTTCCAAATTACCGACTCCATTCCGGACTCCGGGAAAAATCCGGTCCGGGTTTTCCAAATTACCGAGTCCATTCCGGACTCCGGGGAAAATCCGGTCCGGGTTTTCCAGGTTGCCGACTCCATTCCGGACTCCGGGAAAAATCCGGTCCGGGTTTTCCAGGTTGCCGACTCCATTCCGGACTCCGGGAAAAATCCGGTCCGGGTTTTCCAGGTTGCCGACTCCATTCCGGACTCCGGGAAAAATCCGGTCCGGGTTTTCCAGGTTGCCGACTCCATTCCGGACTCCGGGAAAAATCCGGTCCGGGTTTTCCAAATTACCGACTCCATTCCGGACTCCGGGAAAAAACCGGTCCGGGTTTTCCAGGTTGCCGACTCCATTCCGGACTCCGGGAAAAATCCGGTCCGGGTTTTCCAGGTTGCCGACTCCATTCCGGACTCCGGGAAAAATCCGGTCCGGGTTTTCCAAATTACCGACTCCATTCCGGACTCCGGGGAAAATCCGGTCCGGGTTTTCCAGGTTGCCGACTCCATTCCGGACTCCGGGAAAAATCCGGTCCGGGTTTTTCAGGTTGCCGACTCCATTCCGGACTCCGGGAAAAATCCGGTCCGGGTTTTCCAGGTTGCCGACTCCATTCCGGACTCCGGGGAAAATCCGGTCCGGGTTTTCCAGGTTGCCGACTCCATTCCGGACTCCGGGAAAAATCCGGTCCGGGTTTTCCAAATTACCGACTCCATTCCGGACTCCGGGAAAAATCCGGTCCGGGTTTTCCAAATTACCGACTCCATTCCGGACTCCGGGGAAAATCCGGTTCGGGTTTTGCAGGTTGCCGACTCCATTCCGGACTCCGGGAAAAATCCGGTCCGGGTTTTCCAGGTTGCCGACTCCATTCCGGACTCCGGGAAAAATCCGGTCCGGGTTTTCCAGGTTGCCGACTCCATTCCGGACTCCGGGAAAAATCCGGTCCGGGTTTTCCAAATTACCGACTTCATTCCGGACTCCGGGGAAAATCCGGTCCGGGTTTTCCAGGTTGCCGACTCCATTCCGGACTCCGGGAAAAATCCGGTCCGGGTTTTCCAAATTACCGACTCCATTCCGGACTCCGGGAAAAATCCGGTCCATGTTTTCCAACTTACCGACTCCATTCCGGACTCCGGGAAAAATCCGGTCCGGGTTTTCCAGGTTGCCGACTCCATTCCGGACTCCGGGGAAAATCCGGTCCGGGTTTTCCAGGTTGCCGACTCCATTCCGGACTCCGGGGAAAATCCGGTCCGGGTTTTCCAGGTTGCCGACTCCATTCCGGACTCCGGGAAAAATCCGGTCCGGGTTTTCCAGGTTGCCGACTCCATTCCGGACTCCGGGAAAAATCCGGTCCGGGTTTTCCAGGTTGCCGACTCCATTCCGGACTCCGGGAAAAATCCGGTCCGGGTTTTCCAAATTACCGACTCCATTCCGGACTCCGGGAAAAATCCGGTCCGGGTTTTCCAAATTACCGACTCCATTCCGGACTCCGGGAAAAATCCGGTCCATGTTTTCCAAATTACCGACTCCATTCCGGACTCCGGGAAAAATCCGGTCCGGGTTTTCCAGGTTGCCGACTCATTCCGGACTCCGATCGACTCCATTCCGGACTCCGGAAAAATCCGGTCCGGGTTTTCCAAATTACCGACTCCATTCCGGACTCCGGGAAAATCCGGTCCGGGTTTTCCAGGTTGCCGACTCCATTCCGGACTCCGGGAAAAATCCGGTCCGGGTTTTCCAGGTTGCCGACTCCATTCCGGACTCCGGGAAAAATCCGGTCCGGGTTTTCCAAATTACCGACTCCATTCCGGACTCCGGGAAAAATCCGGTCCGGGTTTTCCAAATTACCGACTCCATTCCGGACTCCGGGGAAAATCCGGTTCGGGTTTTGCAGGTTGCCGACTCCATTCCGGACTCCGGGAAAAATCCGGTCCGGGTTTTCCAAATTACCGACTCCATTCCGGACTCCGGGAAAAATCCGGTCCGGGTTTTCCAAATTACCGACTCCATTCCGGACTCCGGGGAAAATCCGGTCCGGGTTTTCCAGGTTGCCGACTCCATTCCGGACTCCGGGAAAAATCCGGTCCGGGTTTTCCAGGTTGCCGACTCCATTCCGGACTCCGGGAAAAATCCGGTCCGGGTTTTCCAGGTTGCCGACTCCATTCCGGACTCCGGGAAAAATCCGGTCCGGGTTTTCCAGGTTGCCGACTCCATTCCGGACTCCGGGAAAAATCCGGTCCGGGTTTTCCAAATTACCGACTCCATTCCGGACTCCGGGAAAAAACCGGTCCGGGTTTTCCAGGTTGCCGACTCCATTCCGGACTCCGGGAAAAATCCGGTCCGGGTTTTCCAGGTTGCCGACTCCATTCCGGACTCCGGGAAAAATCCGGTCCGGGTTTTCCAAATTACCGACTCCATTCCGGACTCCGGGGAAAATCCGGTCCGGGTTTTCCAGGTTGCCGACTCCATTCCGGACTCCGGGAAAAATCCGGTCCGGG